>NC_056739.1:91020470-91225470 GCF_019279795.1 Protopterus annectens | reverse complement strand
GCAGCACCTGTTTAGGCCCAGACCACAACGTCCCTCGCTGTCGGTTTTGTGCCTTGTTCAATGCCCGAACTATTTGTCGTCAGGCTATTTTTGTCTCTAAATTCTTTCGCTCTCATTCTCCATATTCCAAAATGGCTTCGGTAAGCCATCCGACTACCGATCTTCTGAAAAAAACGCAAAGATAAAGACAGAGACAGACTGCATAGGTCCAAAACTGCTGACGACGCTTCCGTTAAGCTAGTCGCCAGTCCGCTGGTACTCAGTGAGGCGCTTTCACAGCCCCTGATACCTGCTTCTACAGATTTGCAGGCCTCTACTGAGACCCATTCGTAGTCCGGTATGCTACGAGATGCTTCTTCGACTATGGAACCTGCGGATGTCTCTACCTTGCATGGGTCTGCAGCCGCTGTGCAGGCACTGGCTTTTGAGGGTGTATCCAGACCTTTCGATGTTCGTATCAAATCGACTACTTCATTTATGACTAAATCTACCGAAATTCTCATGCCCAGGGTTCGCACTATGCTTAGGAAACCGGCCAAAGCACATCCTCAAGCTGCCATGCCACAGAAGCAAATGCTTAGAATGGCTGAAGACCTTATTACTTTAATTAGGGGAAGCCAACCTTCCCCCTCTAAAAGACAAAGAATTGATTTTCTTTCTGATTCTTCAGACCATGAGTCTGAAGACTCTGACCCCTGTGGTTACCAGGACATACCCTTATCTACCTATGAGGAGTCAGATGCAGAGGACTCAATTCCCTCAGCCTCCCCCCAGAGGACCTTTCTTTTGGTGAAACCTTGCATACCCTAAGAGAGCATTTCCGCTGGGAATGCCAGGACTACCCACAGTCCAGAAAGAGACTCAGGGAATTTTTAGACTTGCCTCAACATAGGCCTCTAGCTATTCCCCCTGTCCTGGATATTGTAGATGATGTCTTCATGGAATCCAACCTTACCCCTGATACTTTATCATCTGCTCCTAGAAAGCCTGACAGATACTACAGCGTACCTGACTCTCACAAATTTCTCTCTAAAAATCCCACTGCAGATCCAGAGACCATTTCCCAGGGACCTAAAGGCATTAAGGCTACTACAGCAAAAAACCCCACCCCTTCGGACAGGGATTCTAGGGCTTTAGACAGATGGGGAAAGAAGGTATACACCTCTGCTACTCTTGCCATCAGGGCTTTAAATTGCCAGTTTCACATGTTGAAGTACAAGCAACATATTATGGAGCTTATTAAAAAAAAAAATGATGTTGATTCCTGATTGTGCAGAACATTTACAAGAGTTAATGCATGCTTGGCTAAAGGAACAAATCTTACCAGACCATGTCAAAGCAAAATTACTAGATGCTTCATTAAACCAAGAACTTTTCTTTGGCACTAAAGCGGAAGTTGTTCTTAAAAAGATGGAGGAAAAAGCTAAATCTATGCAAACTGTTAAAGATTTCCTACAGGTACAGCCACCTAGAATCAGTAGGCATTGGCCTTCAAAAAACTGGTCCTTTCCAGTCCCTCCTAGACCTTCTCAGTCCAAACCCAGAGGCAGCAGACCACCAAGACTACAGTCTCAGGGTATGCACAGATCTAAACAATGGAGTGCTCCCTCCTCAAAAACAGCGAGTGGTAAGCCACCATCCTATGGAAAAAGTTCACAGTGACTTGCCCTTCATCCTTCCCAGCCTTGCCCAAGTACTTGCACCCCTAGGAGGAAAACTCGCACTGCATGCAAAAAACTGGGAGTACATTAACCAGGACAGATGGTTCTTAAACATTGTATCACAGTGATACAGATTCGACTTCCACTCATTGCCAACCCCAAGCAGATTGCCAGACCTCCCCCCAAACCAGTGGGCAGAGGCCCAAAAGCAAGTACTTTCTTTTCTCAGTATCAAGGCTATTCAACCTGTTCCAACAGAGCAAAGGGGACAGGCTTTCTACTCCAGACTGTTTCTGGTGCCCAGAAAAGAAAACTGTTCGTACCCTATCTTGGATCTGTCAATCCTCAACACCTTCCTGGTGGTTCCAAAATTCAAAATGCTTACTCTACAACAGCTGCTACCTATGCTAGCCAAGGACTCCTGGCTGGTCACCCTAGACTTAAAAGAAGCTTATCTGCACATTCCCATAAGTGAACCTTGCAGGAAATATCTACATTTCAGGGAAGGCTCTATGCACTATCAGTTCTCTGCACTTCCCTTTGGCTTATCTACTGCACCCAGGGTATTCACAAAATGCCTGGCTCCAGCCATTGCATACTGCAGGCAGAGAAAAATTCAAATATACCCATACTTGGACGATTGCCTGATCCATGCAGACAGTCAGGAATTACTGCTTCAACACCTGACATTTGTAAAGAGACTTCTAACTTCCCTGGGGTATACCATCGACGAAAATAAATCACATCTGGTACCCACCCAAAAAATTGTATCCCTGGGAACAAGCTTGAACACAACTTCCCAGATGGCATTCCTCACTCCAGAAAAACAAGTTTATTTGACAAACTACTTCAGTCTACTGGCCACCCAAACCCAGCTATCTGCAAGAAAAATACTGCAAGCCCTAGGGTTCATGGCCTCTTGCATTCTACTAATTCCATATGCAAGACTGCATATGAGGAAGCTTCAGTGGTACTTAAAAAGTCTCTGGTGTCAACATTCTCAAGACCTGGAAACAATGATTCCTATCATTCCTTGCCTAAGGACAGAGTTCCTTTGGTGGGCAGAGGCCTGCTACCACAAGGGACTCCCTTTCACTCACCCCCCCCCCCGCTGCGCAAACTCTGACAACAGACGCATCAGACTATGCATGGGGGGCTCACATGGCAGGCAAATGCATTCAAGGCAAATGGAGCCCAAGACAAATGCACCTGCATATCAATCAAAAAGAAATGTTAGCTGTACAGAATGCACTGACAACCTTCAAATGCCTTATCCTTCCTGGACAACTCTTGATAAAGACAGACAACACCACAGTTATGTGGTACATCAACAAGCAGGGGGGAACTCATTCCTACCCACTTTGCAGGTTAACCTTAGCTCTGTGGAACACAGCCTTGAGCAATCAAGTGCACCTGCAAGCTCAATTCCTGCCAGGCAAAGAAAATTCACTGGCAGACAATTTAAGCAGAAATCTAATGGGCCCACACGAGTGGAAACTGGAACCAAACACATTCAAACTTCTAATCCACAGGTGGGGAACACCAGAGGTGGACCTCTTTGCTTCCCCCCAAAACCACCAATTGAGCACATTTTGCACCAAAATTCCCCAAAGCCAAGCATGGAAAGTGGATGCCCTTTCATTTAGATGGGAAAACCTCTCAATCTATGCCTTCCCCCCTCTGCCCCTTCTCCCGAAAGTGCTACTCAAGATCAAACAGGACATGCCAAGGACAATCCTGATTGCACCAGACTGGCCACGCCAGAACTGGTACCCACTTTTACCCAGTCTGACAGCAGTGCCCACCGTGGCACCTGCATCAGACCCCCCTCTTTGCTGTCCCAGCAGGAGGGCCACATTTTGCATCCTCAGCTGCAAACCCTGAACCTAGCAGCCCGGCTGATTCCCTGAGTGCATCACCGCCAACCCTCAGCAAACAGGTGTCAGATGTCATCCTTGAGGCCAGGAGGCCTAGTACTAGGAAATCCTATTCAGAAAAGTGGAAAAGATACTGCTCTTGGTGCCAGTCTCAGGGTAAGGACACAACCGTGCCTACCTTACCTCAAATCCTAGATTATCTAGCAGAGCTGCTCCACAAAGGTCTATCCTTCTCTTCAATTAAGATTCATGCCTCTGCCATCTCAGCTCATTACAGAACTGAGCCACCCCTCTTTTCTCACCCTCTGGTCAAACAGTTCCTGAGAGGACCTAACAATTTAAGACCCCCGAGGAGAGCTCCCACTCCTGCCTGGAACCTTAACTTTGCACTAGGGAAGCTTACGCTTCCCCCTTTTGAGCCTGCTGCTACAACAGAGTTAAAATTCCTCTCTTGGAAAACAGCCTTACTTCTAACCATCACTTCAGCAAGAAGAGGGTCTGAGTTGTAGGCCCTTATGGCTGTGGGAACCCTTCATTATCTTCCATGTGGACAGGGTTTCCCTCAGGACTAACCCATCATTTATGCCCAAGGTTGTATCCAGTGTGGCTTTATACCAATCCATCCATTTACCCACCTTTTTCCCTAATCAGAATACAGGGGAAAGGATCCTGCACTCCTTGGACATGCACAGACAGCTTAGGTTCTACCTTGACAGGACTAAACCTTTCAGAAAATCTGACCAGCTGCTGGTCTGCTTTGCTACAAAGGCAAAGGGCAAGGCCATTTCAAAACAAACCACCTTCAAATGGATTGCACACTGCATTCATTTCTGCTACAAACACCATGGAAAACCTACCCCACAGGGGTCAGAACCCATTCCACTAGGGCTACCTCAACCTCTACATCATTTCTCAGGGGAGTCCCTACCAGGGGCATCCTGGAAGCTGCAACCTGGAGATCTGTACACACCTTCACCAAGCATTACCACTTACCTATCTTTTCTAAATCCAGAGCTGGATTTGCTACAGCAGTCTTACAAGGCCTGTTAGCCAGCCCTAATACTTCTTGACTGCCTCCACCCTTCCTTAGCTTTGGGAATCAACCCAAGTGTGATGACTGCAACAGTGAAACATGAAGAATATAGTACAGTTGTGTACACTTACCATAAATGTAGATGTTGGAGTGTATTCACTGTTGCAGTCCTGGTTACCCTCCCTCCATACCCCTGACTTATTTATACTTTCTACCTGTCCTCTTTTTTGGCCATATCTTATGGGATTGATGTTTACTTTTTACTGGAGGTGTTCCACACCATATAATTGCTTCCTATTTTGGGGGCTCCTGATATCTGGGGCAAGAAATACTGATGTAATGGCATTGGCTGCATGTTTTATACCCCTGACGACCTGACGTCATGGAAGAGGCGACAGCATCCGACGCAGAAATCCCAAGACCCTTGTATTCGGGCTGACTGAGGGCTACCTGCAGGCAGATAACCCACGTGTGATGACTGCAACAGTGAATGCACTCAAACATCTACATTTATGGTAAGTGTACACAACTGTACTTTTGTTGGCATACTTACAGAATGCTGTCGTCAGTAGAGATGTTTATAATGTGTCATAAGTATCTATATACTTTGTAGTTTGTTGGTATATGCAGAAAATGCTGTAGTCAGAAAAGATACATGTACAGTGTGTTGGAAATTGGCATGTCTTATTGATGTGTGTGCAGATTGCTGTAGTCAGAAGGTATAAGGGATACCTGTATTGTGTGTTAGAGTTAAAAGCTCCTTGACTAACAAGGTTCAGCTGCTTTAATAGTAATACTAAGGAATCAATGTAGCTGACAACTTTTAAATGGGTATCCAGCAAACTATTCCTCCAACAGATATACTAGGACAGAAGTAAAGAGGTTAGGCCATGCATGGCTGCAGCTGTATAAGCAAATTGTTTCAGAACATTGATTTGTTTGAAAAAGGGTTGGATGACTGACCTATGGCACCAGCAGTTTGAATAGTATGTTTCAGTGCTGTTCACCAGCAGTTTGAATAGTATGTTTCAGTGCTGTTTGGAGCTGTCAACTCCACTGTTTATAAAAAATAAATAAATATCAGGCTGCAGTTTTAGCATTTCCAAGCAACACATACGTAAAACCTATCTGTTAGTGTGTGTGTGTGTGTGTGTGTGTGTGTGTGTGTGTGTGTGTGTGTGTATATATATATATATATATATATATATATATATATATATATATATATATATATATATATATATATATATATATATATATATATATATATATATATATATATATATATATATATATATATATATATATATAGATATATATATATAGATATATAGATATATATATATATATATCGTGACCTAAAACTCATTTGATTGACACCTACTCAGAGGCGATCTCTGCCTAACACACAAAGCTATGTCAAATCCAGAGCTTTTAGACATGCTCCACTTAAAGAAATCCCAATCCCTACGAGCTACATGGTCTAGGGACCTAAACCTTGTCACCACAATAAACAGAACATGCTGGAGGGATAGATTCCTGTCCCAGAGACTTCCCATACTCTGGAACAAACTACCTATCTATATCAAACAAAACTCCTCATTAGCGCTCTTCAAGAAAAATCTTGATGATTGGATGGGAAATAGGAAATTCAACCCGGGGATCACTTCTGTGGCTGTGCTCGACAGTGGCACAGGAAAATAATTTTCTTGGGTTGCGAAAGCCAGGGTATTTTTGGCTAGGCTTATATAGGCCCTAGGGCCAATAGCCTAGTACCTACCTATGAACCCAGTTGACCTAAATTTCATTTAACTGACTCCCATTTCACTGACAGCTTACAATGTTGAATTTCAACATACTATATCTTAAACCATAGACAAGCACACTTAGAACACCAATAACTAACCCTTTCCAGAACTTCAAAACTACTTACTAACCCTCTCAACAGAAATGGGACAATGTACAACCAAACTAGGTGGAGGGGGGTATGCCACCCTTCCCCCAATTATATATACTAACTCCAGGATTGCACTACAGTGGGGAAAAGGTCATATACCTTTAACTTGCCTTACAGTACTCTACATGCTGCCACTACTGCTGGAAACCCACAAAACATTCACCAAATTACTTTAGATACTTCCCGTAGAAATGTAACGAGGCAAACCCACATTTAGAAACACTACAACACTACTTTCTACATTACTATTGGAATTCTAACAGTCAGCACTGTAAGGTACAGTAATTGTTTTTATCACAAGCAAGTCACAGATGAAGGAAAACCCACAACAAGTCTATGTCTTAAATGTTGGTGAAATGGGAGTCAGTCAAATGAGTTGTCAGTTAAATGAAATTTAGGTCATTTGGGTGTCGGTCAAATGGGTGTCAGTCAAATGAGTTTTAGGTCAAGAGAAGTAGACCCATATATATATATATGAACACTAGCGTCCTTCAGTAAGAATTAACAGCAATAATATGGACATATTGTTTTAATAAGGTCAATATCCACTAAAATACCTTGCCACCTGTAAACCTAACAAACTGGGTCCAAAAAAGCACTGGTGAATGTCCCCATAACTCCTGCTTGTAATCTGTTTATGCTGATAAGCATTAGGTTGGAAGGGTTAGACTTTCCTGTAGCCTTCTTTCTTCTCATATTAAGGTAAAAACAGTGTGCTTTCTACTATTCAATCAGATGAGCGTAGTGTGCTGTGCACCCCCAAACAGTGCAGTTCTCAATAAACTAAGTGAAACAAGCGTGCTGCAAAAGGGAACTGGAAAACGGGCTCTCTGCATTGTAAATTGAGAAGCAGGCAGGGAACTGTGTAGTTTTTAACAGTAGGGCCTAGAAACAGAGTATTGGGCATATAAAAAGAAACAACAAAGCATGCTTGTAACTCATTTAACAGTAGGGCTTAGGAACAGAGTATTCTGCATGTAAAAAGAAACAAAAAAGCGTGCTTGTAACTCATACTTGCACATTCTACCTCTAGGCATCTGCTTTACTGGTTTAGCCCTGCTCCACTTGCTTTGCTTGCTCCAAGCCCCACCCTGCCCCCATATCTCAACCGCCCCCTGTAGTACTACGTTTATAGTACCACTGACACGCCCCCTTAATTAGCTAACCAACTACACGTGCTTCTAGAACCCAGCAAACTCCTAGCACAATAATATACCCTCTATCCACCCCACTATCCATATTAACCCACCCATAGCTATTCTATTCTCTCTAATCTTTTATCCACCACATACACTCAATACAGACCCTACCCTAGTAATTTACTGTGACTACAGCTAAAACACTAATGCTGCTACCCTTAGTACCCCTGCTATTCATTTCCTTATCACCTAAGCTTCTATGAATATGTACAGCATCTTGAAATCCAATACCCAAACTCTCAAACAGACACCAACCCAGCATTTATTAAGTTTATCCACCACATAACCACCCCCTCTCCTAATTCCTCACCCCCAGTTACCATCACTCAACTAAATACCGCTACATTAGCTTAAAAATCAAAAGCTATGAAAAAAATCATAAACAAATTTTTAAGACTCATAAGCAACTTAAAAATTAATCTTATGAAGGATGGAGACATCCTCCCCAACCCTGGCCCATCCACAAAAGTAGACCCAAGCACACCATCTAACAACCTAATGTGTACTACCCAGATCAATAGACTTCCAAACTCATTTCTGGTCTGTCATCTCAACATCAGAAGCATAAATAACAAGATCCATAGCTTACATGGACTCTTAGCTGTTCACTCCCCTGATATCCTCTGCCTCACAGAAACCTGGCTAAAACCAATAACCAAAGAAAATGAAATACCCCCCACACATACACACGCACACACAGACACAGTACAACATCCTTAGACTGGACCAGATCTCCAGGAAAGGTGGCGGGGTAGCTGTACTATACAAGTTTACCCTAACAATTAACACTTGACACCCAACAGCCACCCCAGTTTGTCAATGCAGAAATTCTCATCAGCAAACTAATAATAAACAAAAATAAATGCAGGTACATTGTCTGCATTTATATTTCACCCAGCAAGAATGATAATACTCTAGAAAATATCTTACATTGGCTAGCTTCTAACTATCCCCAGGAAACCATTGTCTTGGGGGATTTTAACATTGATTGGAACACCTGTTCCTCTGAAACTCCCTCCACCCATTTAAACCTCCACGGGTTTACTCAGACCATTGCCACCCCCACCAGATTTAGCAAAAATAGAGTCAAAGATAGTATCCTTGATTTGATACTTATTAACAGCCACCCCCAAAAGTACAAGTCAGGTACATTACCCAGTGATCTAAGTGATCACTGCCTTACCTATATTGTTAGGCTCAAAGCCGACATTCCCAACCACCCCACCTACAAAACTATAAGAAACGTCAGAAACTTTAACCTTGACAACTTCCAAAATGAACTCAAAGCATGGAATTGGAATGTCTTGAAACGACTCCCATTACAAGAAGCAGTTGAGTACTTCAGAACCTGATTTCTGTCTATCTTACCCACCATGCTCCTACCCGTACCATCCATGTAAAAGCCACAGTTGCACCATGGCTATCTAAAGAAACAAAAAAGAGAATTAAACTAAGAAACAACACGTGGGCCAGTTACCAAATCCCCTATGGACCAAGTAAGATACTGGCAGCTAAGGAATCAGACCAAAAAATCTGTCATTCCTACAACAAAAATATCCTACAACAAAAATATCAGCTAAACCATCAAAAGTTCTGGGGAGGTATTAACAGTCCTCCACCCAAGTGTTTCTGCCACTCCTCACCCATCAGCTGCCCTTGATAAATCCCCTGTAGAAATTGCAAACAACTTCAATTCCTTCTTTACTGAATAGCTACCCATCTCACTCCATCAGACACAAACACCAGCTCTGGCACATCTAGCCCTGATCCACCCAGCACCCAACCCACCTTTACCTTTCAAACCGTACCTACCAACCTGATCCAAACCTTACTCAAAAAGCTAAAACCTAGTACACTAGCTGCCGACCACCTCATAGTTGAATATCTTCAAAAAGCAGCTGATGCCATAGCACTTCCCATTTCTATTCTGATCAACAGATCCATCTCAGAAGGATCCATCCCAGCAATATGGAAAGTATCACGTTGTACCTCTCCATAAAGGAGGAAGTTCCACAGAATTATCTAACTTTAGACCTATAGCCATTCTTTCACCACTAGCTAAAATCATGGAAAGATGCATACACAAACAAATCATGCACTTTCTTATTCAAAACGGAAAGCTCGCCGACTCTTAGCACGGCTTTAGGCCATTCCACAGTACCACCACGACTCTTCTGTCTTTCTCTAATGTCATCAGTCTTCATCGTAACAACAACAAACTATCATCAGCACTCTTCCTAGATCTCTCAAAAGCTTTCACTATGGTCAACCATCAGCTACTGTACAATACCCTACAAACCATTGGTTTAGACAACACACAATACAATGGTTTCACTCCTACCTAAACAGTAGACAGCAGGCTGTCTTATGGCAGAGCAAGCTGTCATCCCAACTTCCTCTAACCCTAGGTGTCCCTTCTACAGTTCAACCAGCTTATAGTAGCGCATAAAATACTCCATCAACCTGATAACACCCCTGCCCTCAAAAATATTCTCACCCCTCATGGTGCCCCCAGGCTATTATGCTCAGCTGATTAACTAATGATACTGACCCAAAAATCCAGCAACTCTGCAGGCGATGCTATATTTGCCAACTCAACCGGTAAAATCTGGAATCTACTCCCTACTCCCTACTACCGTTACCAAGGAAACATCACTACCCCTATTTAAAAGAGAACTCAAAAAATAGCTCACATCTCGTTGGCTGTGCTCTTATTCTAAACCTGACTAACAACTTCACTAATATATGTCTTGCTACCCAACCTGCTGTTTAACCAAGTATCTATGCCTCATAGCATTTGAATGTCCAAGCATTGTGAATTATGAGATCTGATTGTATTCTATGGTTACATTTTCTGATACGTCTCTGCCAATCAGATGCAAGCCTGCACAGTGTGTATATTGATATCTGCCTGTATTCTTTGTCTATATTTTTCTAAACATGTCTGCCTGAGTTTATCACTCAGTGATGTATGTACTGTCTTTTTTGGTATGTGGAGCTTTTCTCCCCGGGCCTCCACTGAAAATGGACATATATCCAGTCGGACTATCCCGGTCAACAAATGTAAAATAAATAAATAAATATTTCAGTAGCATCCATTAGCAATAAGTAGCAGTAGTAACATCTGCATCTTTTGATACCAAGTAGCAGGTACACTAACATGTATTAATATAATAGAAAGCAGTACCATTAGCATCCTTTGATTCTGAGTAGCACAAATGCCAACATCTCTTGATACTAAGAGTCATCATTACCCTTAGCATCCCATGATGTTGCACCAGCATTTATTTATTTATGTATTTATTTATTTAACAATTGTTTAGTGAGAAAGTCCGACTGGACACAAGTCCTTTTTCAGCAGTGGCCCAGGGAGAAAAGCTCCATGAGTAACAGTAAATTTTAATGCACAAATTACAATAATCAGTAAAGTATAAAGTAAACATAAGAAAATACAAATTTGCTACATCATGGCAACAAAACCTAGGCTTTGAACTTAGCTAGCACTATTTGTAAAGCATGACTTCTGTCAAGATATAAGGTTAAGTCAGGCCGGACGGAAAAAAAAGAGTAAACACATGGGAAGAAGTTGGATATGGTTGTGGTATATATACTGTGATGTATCAGAGCATTCACGAGGGGTTAGTACAGGAACATAGTCACTTATTTTTTAGATAAGCTTTAAGTGATGGCTTAAAGTGGTTAGTGGATGAGATTGAGAGAATGGAGTTAGGAAGGGAGTTCCATATACGAGATGTATAGCTGGAAAATAAAGATTCTCCTATAGTATTGTTGGCCTTGGAGACGGTGAGTAAGTTATTGTTAGAGTGAAGTGGTCTGCTGGAACTGTAAGGAAGGATGAGATTTTGTAGTGCAGGGATTCTGGTTGGTTGTGTTACAATTTTGTGAGTTAGAGAGGGTTGGTTGTAAAGAATAATGTTGGGAAGATCAAGCCAGTCTAGTATCCTTAAAGCTGTACAATGATGTGTTATATATGGGCAGTCAGATGCAAACTTAGCAATTTTATTATAACATGCTTATAGCTTATTAGCAACATTACCACCAGTATTCCATGAAACTTAGTAGCGGCAACAGTACCACCAGTATCCCATGATACTTAGTAGCAGCAGTACCACCAGTATCCCATGATACTTAGTAGCAGCAGTACCATCAGTATTCCATGAGGCTTAGTAGCAGCAGTACCACCAGTATCCCATGATACTTAGTAGCAGCAGTACCACCAATATTCCATGATACTTAGTAGCAACAGTACCACCAGTATCCCATGATGTTTAGTAGCAGCAGTACTACCAGTATTCCATGAGGCTTAGTAGCAGCAGTACCACCAGTATCCCATGATACTTATTGCAGCAGTACCACCAATATTCCATGATACTTAGTAGCAACAGTACCACCAGTATCCCATGATGTTTAGTAGCAGCAGTACCACCAGTATTCCATGAGGCTTAGTCGCAGCAGTACCACCAGTATCCCGTGATACTTTGTAGCAGCAGTGCCAACAGTATTCCATGATACTTAGTAGCAGCAGTGCCACCAATATCCCATGATACTTAGTAGCAGCAGTACCACCAGTATCCCATGCTGTTTAGTAGCACCAGTACCACCAGTATTCCATGAGGCTTAGTAGCACCAGTACCACCAGTATCCTGTGATACTTTGTAGCAGCAGTGCCACCAGTATTCCATGATACTTAGTAGCAGCAGTACCACCAGTATCCCATGCTATTTAGTAGCACCAGTACCACCAGTATTCCATGATGCTTAGTAGCAGCTGTGCCACCAGTATTCCATGAGGTTTAGTAGCAGCAGTACCATCAGTATCCCATGATACTTAGTAGCAGTTGTACCATCAGTATTCCATGAGGCTTAGTAGCAGCAGTACCACCAGTATCCCATGATACTTAGTAGCAGCAGTACCACCAGTATTCCATGATGCTTAGCAGCAGTACCACCAATTTCCAATGATACTTAGTAGCAGCAGTGCCACCAGTATTCCATGAGGTTTAGTAGCAGCAGTACCATCAGTATCCCATGATACTTAGTAGCAGCTGTACCATCAGTATTCCATGAGGCTTAGTAGCAGCAGTACCACCAGTATCCCATGATACTTAGTAGCAGCAGTACCACCAGTATCCCATGATACTTAGTAGCAGCAGTACCACCAGTATTCCATGATGCTTAGCAGCAGTACCACCAATTTCTAATGATACTTAGTAGCAGCAGTTCCACCAGTATTCCATGATGCTTAGTAGCAACAGTACCACCAATATCCCATGATACTTAGTAGTACCACAGTATCCAATGATACTTAGTAGCAGCAGTACCAAAAGTGTCCAACTAGTACAGCTAAGATGGGTTACTCACAACTGAGACTGTCTCTGCCGTTGTATTTTTTTTCTTGGCTGGGAGTGCCTTCTGTGTGGAGTCTGCATGTCCTCCCTGCATTCATGTGAGGTTTCCTCTGGGTGCTCTGGTTTCCTCCCACATTCAAAGACATGCATCTGGAGCATTTCTCCCCAGGCCTCCTCTGAAAACTGGCTACGTTCCAAGTCGGACTTTCCTAGTTAACAAATATTAAATAAATAAATAAAATAAAATATTTAATCAAGAGATGCTCATTGTCTTACCTGCTGTGGATAGGAAAGCTTGATCATGTAGGTGAGTCAGGAGGTTAAGTAACAACTAGTGAAAGTTATGTGTACAGCTGTGTGGAAACCACTGGGAGGACCCTTTGCTTGGTAAATTATTACAAAAAATAACTTGGGATTACCCACTGATACACAACATTCATTTTTGGTGTTTTAGGGAGTTATATTAATAATGAGATCCTTGACACCCACATGCCATTGGACATTATGCCATCCTTGATGCCTACATGCCATCCTTGACATCTGCATGCCAGTGGACAACATGCCATCCTCGACATCTGCATCCCACTGGACAGCATGCCAACTTTGACATCTGAATGCCAATGGACAGCATGCCATCCTTGATATCTGAATACCATTGGGCAGCATGTCATCCTTGACATCTGCATGCCATGGGACAACATACAGTCCTTGACATCTGTATACCACTGGACAGCACCCCCTGCTTCCTTTGCAGTCAGGCTCTGATCACAGTGACAGCTGTGCTGAGTGGTTAGTACTGATGTTTTATGAGCATCGCTGAGTTTGCCCATTTCCTGCTTCCTGGCAGTAATGTGTGCTGAGGCATGTAATGGCTTAGCGAATATGTGATGAAGAGGAAATGTCTGAGTTGACTCTGTCTGCATGTAATTACAGCTTGAAGATGTGGCAGCCAGGCTATGCCAAGCTTGTGGCTTTTCTAACTCTTAATTGCTGTTGTGTAAGTGATGATAGTAGCCAAATACTGACCAGCACTAGACATGGCGGCAAGATAATGTATCATTAAACTCACACAGCCCTAGTATGTAAAATGAGATTTTCAGCCATGGCAGAATTTCTCTGTCCATACTTTTGTAGTTTCCCAGCATTGACTTGTGACAGTTTTTCTTTTAGTGGTCCAGAATCATATGACCACTTCTTATTTAATGCTAATTAACACTTTGCTGCTTGCTGCCACGTTCATCTTCCTTTGTTTTAATGCTAATTAACACTTTGCTGCTTGCTGCCACGTTCATCTCCCTTTGTTTTGCTGTGTTCTACATTCACAGCACTCCCACATGTTGACTAACATTGAGTGACTGTTTTCCATATAACTTCCCTTATGAATCGGTAACTAACACTGCATTTTGGGGAGCTATTTTGTAAATGACTTCTCTTTTCTCATGGTTAAAATGAGGGTCTCTGTGGTCTGTCTGATGCATATTCCAAAGCACAGTGAAGCTGAAGGTTTCACTTATAACAGCATTTATTTTATTAAGTTAATCCCAGCTTCCACATTGAAAACCATCTTTCTCTACCTCTCTACCGCTTAGTGCAAGAAATATGGAGAAAGCCTAAAATAATGGGGGGGAGCAAAGGCCCAAAATTGGGGACAGATTTTAAATATTACTCTTATAAACTTAGAAAGTTGTTAGAATAACAGGATTTGTGTTAGAATGCATTTCCTGAAGGATATGAAGTCTGGAACTCAAACGTGTTATTTTATAGTGATTTTGATCTTTAGTGATTTGCCAGAAATCCACAAATTTTATGAGGAACAGCCCAAAAATATGAGGCTGAAATCTGGACAGTTGAGAGGCATGCAAGGTGATCCCTTGAAATGAGGAGTAAGGCCAATGTGTAGTACACTTGCCTAAGAAGCCTTGTAATTTTGCTTAAAATATTCAGCCGTGGTACTTGTAGAAAACAGTATAATCAAAACAAATTGTTAAAAAGTCCATTTGACTGCAAATTCCAGAGTGTTTTTTCACACAACACAAACCCTTCCAAACCCCAAAGCAAGGGTGCAGTCACCTGAACCCTCATGCCTCAGGGACCCCCCTTCAACTAATGTTGTTTTGACTCATTGACTGAAAACTATGTTGTTGTTGTTGTGTCTTTCGGCTTTTCCCGGTTAGGGGTCGCCACAGTGGAACTCCTGTCCGCTAATGATTGGCAGTAGATTTTTACGTGCCGAGTTGCCGGCCCTGATGCACAACCTTTAATGAAGGTACGCCCATTCATGCATGTCTCCACACAGAAGACGCTCTAGCTGAGAATCGAACAGGACAACGTCTTAATATGAGACGACAACGCTACCGCACTGAAAACTATAATTTGCAAAAATAGATTTTATCCAGTTTGACAGCTTCCTTCAGAGATTAATTCTTCAAACTACAGCTGCCCATACTTAATAACACCCTAAACTGTGTGTCTTCCAGCCCTGCACCAATGCAGCATGCAAGGGTCTATCCCCACCGCTTCCCCATATAATTGATGCACTTCACTACCACCACTGCATAACAGAGAAAGCAAGATTTTATGCAGATGGCAGGTTTGTTGAGCTGCAGACAAAGGGTGTTTTGGCAACTGCAGTCAAAGAAAATACTTTTCCAGTAGTGGAATGACATTAATGCTTTGTCTTAGGCATTATTACAGGAATTCATTGTCTCCATTTCTCACTCTTTCTCCCCCACTGTCTCTTTTAGATAATGTTCACAGACACAATGCACATTCAGGAAAAGCTTCATGAAAAGCACCAGAAAACGTGGGAGGCAACAGTTCAAAATGAGTACATTCCTAATGAAGCATGCTGCCTTCAATATGTACAGTATGAATTGTGGAGAGATGTGCTTATCAGTCTGTATATTCTTGGAAGTTCTTATATAAATGTGTGTGTGTGTGTGTGTGTGTGTGTGTGTGCACGTGTGTGTGTGTGTGCGTGCGTGCGTGCGTGCGTGTGTGTGTGTGTGTGTGTGTGTGTGTGTGTGTGTGTGTGTGTGTGTGTATGTGTGTATATATATATATATATATATATATATATAGATATATATATATATATATATATATATATATATATGTATGTATGTATGTATATATATATATATATATATATATATATATATATATATATATATATATATGGGTCTAGGACTATTCACTGAAAGCACATTTCACTGAAACATATTTGACTGTGCACAATTCACTGAAAGCTCAATTCACTGAAACACATTTCACTGAAAGTTATATATGGCCTTTTCCCCACTGGAGTTGGTATATATAGTAAGGGGGGATGTGGGTGGCACTGCCCAACATTGGGGGGCTATTTTAAACATTTTGAACTATATACATGGATACTTGCAATTCCAATAAACTACTCTTTTCTGAACATAATGTATATCCAAACTATGTCTGGGGCTAAGCCCCCCACACACACCCCCCCTCACTATATATACTAACTCCAGGGTCGCACTACAGTGGAGAAAAGGCCATATATGCCTTTCAGTGAAATGCGTTTCAGTGAATTGTGTTTTCAGTGAATTGAGCTTTCAGTGATTTGTGCACAGTCATTTCACTTTCAGTGAAATGTGCTTTCAGTGAATAGTCCCAGACCCATATGTAAAAAAATATATATATATAAAAGCTGGAAATGACAAACATTTTTGTTCCCCTGGTGCTTTGGCCTATGTGTTGTGGTTTGGTTTATTCTAGTTCATTGTTGTGATGTGTATCTATTAACTAGGATATTTCCCTAGCTGGGAAAGTTTAGTTTTTAATTGATGTCTAAGGAAAAGGTGTCCAATAGTGAAATAATAATAAATGATGAGATTATTAATGCATTGATGGAATATAGCATTATACACACACATGCGTGCATGCATATAATTATATGTATATATCCATATAAACATGATAACTAGATATAGTAATGATGGAATATAGCATTATACACACACAAGCGCACATGCATATAATTATATGTATGTATCCATATAAACATGATAACTAAATATAGTAATGATGGAATATAGCATTATGCACACACATGCGTACATGCATATAATTATATTTATGTATCCATATAAACATAACTAGATATAGTAATGATGGAATATAGCATTATACACACACATGCGTACATGCATATAATTATATTTATGTATCCATATAAACATGATAACTAGATATAGTAATGATGGAATATAGCATTATACACACACATGCGTACATCCATATAATTATATGTATGTATCCATATAAACATGATAACTCGATATAGTAATGATGGAGTATAGCATTATACACATACGTGCATACATGCATATAATTATATGTATGTATCCATATAAATATGATAACTAGATATAGTAATGATGGAATATAGCATTATACACACACATGCGCACATGCATATAATTATATGTATGAACCATATAAATATGATAACTATATATAGTAATGATGGAATATAGCATTATGCACACACGTGCGTACATGCATATAATTATATGTATGCATCCATATAAACATGATAACTAGATATTGTAATGATGGAGTATAGAATTATACACACACGTGTGTACATGCATGTAATTATATGTATGTATCCATATAAACATGATAACTTGATATAGTGATGGAATATAGCATTATGCACACACATGCGTACATGCATATAATTATATTTATGTATCCATATAAACATAACTAGATATAGTAATGATGGAATATAGCATTATACACACACATGTGCACATGCATATAATTATATGTATGTATCCATATAAACATGATAACTAGATATAGTAATGATGGAATATAGCATTATACACACACATGCATATAATTATATGTATGTATCCATATAAACATGATAACTAGATATAGTAATGATGGAGTATAGCATTATACACACACATGCACACATGCATATAATTGTATGTATGTATCCATATAAACATGATAACTCGATATAGTAATGATGGAATATAGCATTATACACACACATGTGTACATGCATATAATTATATGTATGTATCCATATAAACATGATAACTAGATATAGTAATGATGGAGTATAGCACTATACACACACATGCGCACATGCATATAATTGTATGTATGTATCCATATAAACATGGTAACTCGATATAGTAATGATGGGATATAGCATTATACACACACATGCATATAATTATATGTATGTATCCATATAAACATGATAACTAGATATAGTCATGATGGAATATAGCATTATACACACACATGCGTATAATTATATGTATGTATCCATATAAACATGATAACTATATATAGTAATGATGGAATATAGCCTTATACACACACATGCGTACATGCATATAATTATATGTATGTATCCATATAAACATGATAACTCAATATAGTAATGATGGAATATAGCATTATACACACACATGCGCACATGCATATAATTATATGTATGTATCCATATAAACATGATAACTAGATATAGTCATGATGGAATATAGCATTATACACACACATGCGTACATGCATATAATTATATGTATGTGAGATTATTAATGCATTGTAAGACCATTCCATATAAACATGATAACTAGATATAGTAATGATGGAGTATAGCCTTATACACACATGTGCGTATATGCATATAATTATATGTATGTATCCATATAAACATGATAACTCGATATAGTAATGATGGAATATAGCATTATACATACACATGCGCACATGCATATAATTATATGTATGTATCCATATAAACATGATAACTAGATATAGTAATGATGGAATATAGCATTATACACACACATGCGTACATGCATATAATTATATGTATGTATCCATATAAACATGGTAACTCGATATAGTAATGATGGAATATAGAATTATACACACACATGTGCACATGCATATAATTATATGTATGTATCCATATAAACATGACAACTCGATATAGTAATGATGGAGTATAGCATTATACACACACATGCATATAATTATATGTATGTATCCATATAAACATGATAACTAGATATAGTAATGATGGAATATAGCATTATACACACACATGCGTACATGCATATAATTATATTTATGTATGTAGATACATGTATGTATAAAAGAATAAAATGTTCATCAGCTGTGCAGTATCAGAGAGGATGCCATGGAAAGCACAAGAATGGAAGAGCTATGAAGGTGACATGGTGGTGTAGTGATGTAGTGAACGAAAGGTCGGTGAGCACTGAGGGAATGAGATGTAAGGTGATGGACAGAGACAGGCAGATAAATGTAGATGTTTTATAGTCTAAAGGTCTTGAACTAGTGAAATGGAGGAGACAATGGGTGAAATGAAAGGATGAAACCAAGTATTGAACTTGTACTAGGAAATACAATGGAATGAAATAAAACAGAAGCTAATGTGGCTAAAAGAAGAAACATACAAGACTGGTTCATAGGTTTATAGATTCATACTAGGCTATCTGCCCTAGGGCATTTATAAGCCTAGCCAGAGTCTGTTTGGCTTTCACCACCCATTTTAAATTAATTTTGCTATGCCCTTTTTCGAGGTTAGTATACTGTGCATCTGTCTAACAGTGACACAGAAGTGATACCCGGGGTAAACCTACGATCCCCCATCCACTCATCAAGATTCCTCTTGAAGAAAGTCAATGAGGGACTCTGCCTAACCTGGACTGGGATTTTATTCCAGAGTGAAGGGAGCCTCTTGGTTATAAATCTGTCCCTCCAACATGTCCTATTTATTTCAGTGCTGAGGTTCAAGTCTCTCGAGCGCGTAGCTCGATGGGATTTGGATTTTTTGAGGTGCAGCATGTCCATTAATTCCGGGTTGGACATGGCTTTATACATCAGGCACAGATCGCCTCTGAGCAGGTGGTATGCCACTGAGTAGAGCTGGAGTTTCTTTAACCAGGCAGCATATGGCATCTGTTTGAGCCCTTTGATCCTCTTGGTGAGGTACTTTTGGGGTCTTTCCAGCTGCTGCAGGTGTCTGGTAAGGTACATCCCAAAAGGGGCATTGTACTCAGTTATGGGCCTGATGAGGGATGAGTAAAGAGGCACGATGACCTCCCCTGATCTAGATGTGAATCCCTTCATGATTAGGTGGGCTATATAAAATGTTTTTCTAACCACTTTGGCCACGTGGTTGTCAAATGAGAGATTGCTATCAACTTGGGTCCCCAGGTCCCTAATTACTTCTTCTGTACTTAATGGATTACCATCTATGTGGTAATTTGTGGGCACTTTGTTTTTGCCAAAGGGGATGACTATACACTTTTTGGCGTTTAGCTTGTGGCCATGGCTCTGGCACCAGTTGTCTGTTTCTATGAGGCCCTTTCGAAGGATGCTTGTGTTGGCTGGAGAGTTGATTATGGCGCCCAGTTTGCAGTCATCTGCGAACTTGGTCAGCCACAGTCCTTCCGTGTTGGCCTGTACCTCTGAGAAATATATACCGAACAAGAGAGGTCCCAGGACTGAACCTTGTGGGATGCCACTTGTAACTGGTTTGGAGTCTGACATGGCTCCAGCAATTCTAACCATGTGGATTCTGTCCTTGAGCCAGTTTGCAACCCATCTAGTGACATAGGGGTTTATATTTAAGCTGGTGAGTTTATCTATAATGCCTGAGTGGGGTATTGTATCGAAGGCTTTTGCGAGGTCCAGGTAGGCTGTGTGGGCCACCTTCCCCTCGTCAATGGCCTTAGTGACTGTTTCAAAGAAATCGACCAGGTTTAAGAGGCAGGATCTGCCCTTAACAAAGCCGAACTGGGTAGGATCCAGTGTCTGTAAGTCCCCAATATCTTTATTTATAAGGTCCATGATGATCCTTTCCATAGCTTTGCAGACCAAGCTAGTCAGGCTTATGGGGCGATAGTTTCCAGGATCCGTTGAGGCCCTACCTTTGTGGAGAGGGACCACTGTTGCCGTACGCCACTCTTTGGGTACATATCCTGTAGTAAGGCTGAGAGTGAACAGTAGTTTTATGTTTGGGTTTAGCTCTTCTTGGAGTTCATGTAGGACGTAGCCCGGGACACCGTCTTGTCCCATTGATGTTGTGTTTTTTGCTTTGAAGAGGGCAGCTCCTACCTGAGCATCTGAGTTGTCAGGGGGGCAGCACTCTGCTGGGATAGATATTTGCCCTTTTGGTGGGGGGGGGGAGTAGTTTGTGCTGAACCTGTCAGCTAGGATGTTGGCAATGTCTGTGGGTTTGGTGTATTTTTTGTTATTTTGGACTAATTCTGAGCATATCTGGGAATTCCCACCCAGGTTCCTAACATAACTAAAGAAAGCCTTGTGATTATCCTCAGTGTCCTGTGCAGTTTTTCTCTCGAAGCTGGCCTTAGACGATTTTATGAGTGCCCGTAGTTTTTTGCTAATACTGATCAGAGATGCCTTCCCTTTTTGGGATTTTGCTCTATCATGTAGTAGCTTCCTCCTTCTATTGTATAGTTGGTTTATGGCTGGGGTCCACCAGACAGGACGTCTGCCTTTGGAGGATTGGTTCTTGGTTTTATTTGGGATTGTGTGATCCATGCATTCCTGAAGGTGTTCATAGAATGCGTTTATAAAGGATTCTGCGGTCTGGGCCGTATTTTCCACAGGCCCGGGGGCTTTGAAGGATTCCACCTCGGTTTTGAGGAGTGTGAAATTTGCTTTAGTGAAGTTTTCACTGTGGTTTTCTGGGCAGTGGCTGGGGTTGGGATGTGAATATCTAGTGAGATTAGTTTATAGTCTGATCTTACCAGTGAGGGATACACTTCTGGTATGGAGCATAGAGTCCCCATGTTGGTGATGATCAGGTCCAGTATGTTTTCCCCTCTTGTGGGAGTGGTAATAAGTTGTTCCATAGCATTTGAGTTTATAAATTCTAGGAACCTTTGGGCTGGGGTGTTGGAGCTAGAGTAATGCTCCCAGTCTATGTTTGGAGCATTACTCTATAACATTACGTTTTATGGTAAGATAGAAGAAGGCAAACAGGGTTTAGAAAATGTAGGTTTGTGAAAGTGAGATGTAAATAAAAATTGTAAATTGGAACACTAAAAGGCACATTGGAAGTAGAAAATGTTAGTATTATGTGAAAAGTCTGGTGGTGTCAGCTAAGTGGAGAAAGTTGAACATAGTATGTCATAGGAAGGCATAGGAAGTGACATCAAAGCAGAGCAATAAACTGCCAAACAATGAGGAGAGCCGGTAGAGTGAAAGGTGGCATGAGACCACAATAGCAGACGATTTCCGCTCTGTAAAGACACTGTGACTGCTGATGTCATCAGCCATTCATTACAAGGTCAGAGCTGCAGAATGCAGTCACAGCATCAGCACAAGGTTAATGCAGTGTCTGTTAGGAAGCAGATGAAGTGTGCATCCATTGTTTGTTTGTGTTCCGTAACATGAAATCTGATCAATACTGATTAAAAATGGAAGGCTACAGTCTGAGTAAATAAGATGTCTGAGGTCAGATTATCTGTGTATGCAAAGCAAGCCACATATACCCTACTTACAAAAGGATGTGATCCTTGACTTGTCCCCCTGCCACAGACATAAGATGCTGTGGTAAGCAATCTTATGTTATACAGTGGCTGCAATGTGAACGTTGATGTCTACAATGGCTACCACTGCATACTCCTACATGCCGACAACTCTGACACTCCCACTCATTTTGCACAGACTCACATCAATAGCCTCACAAATATAGGTGGACATGTGAGTTGCTTAAGTGCAGTAAACTCAATAAACACTTTCTTTAAAGCAGCTCTGCCTCTGAACTGTTAGTACAATACAGCTTTCTGGCCAATCTGCTTACACACACACACACACATACACACACACACACACACCCAAAGTGTCACACATTTGGCAGAAGTCATGCTTATGTTTCAGATAGTTTACTGTTTTTGATGGTGCCAGCAGCACTAAACTATTAAGGTGCTGTAGGCTTGTGATTGGGAAGGGGGAAGTAGCCACACAAAAATTACAGAGATAGCGATCACAGGTAGAACCTACCATTAGGCTGATAAGCAGTACTGACGCCAAGGTTCTTTATCTAAACTGTGTAACAAAGAAGGTAGATTTAACCTGCCATTCAAATCAGACTGCTTTACTTAACTGAAGGATGTTTTTCCCCACAATCTGAGATTTCTTATACTAATGGCTTATTGTCCTTTAAAATAAGCAGAGTTTCTTTTGTTATAAATCTGTGAGACTAGTATTTTGGCATTGTTTTGTTTGCTTCAGCTATAAAACACTTTCTGACAGATAGCTGTAGGGTGTATGTCATCCATTCCTAGATTTAGTGTGCAATTGCTGATTGTTTTAAAAGTAATTTTTAAACTAACATTTACATGGTCATTCATGTTAAGTCAGGGTTTTGCCCCGTCCACACACTACTCATGGTCACTTTGGCTGAGAGAAAAATAATTCCCTCCCCACACACTTCTGTAGTGACCTCAACTGAGAGAATGGCATTTGGGCTAGTCATATATTATTACAAAGCTATCATGCAAACTTGCAATTTCCCAGACAAATAAATAGATATAATAATGTCATTTTGCCACAAACTGATGACTCCCCTGGATGGTAAAAGCATACAGCAAAATATTTTTAATACGCCTTAAAATATTATAACCTGACAAATTACCAGTGATAAAAGTGGTTTTATGTGTTCAATGTGCCGAATCTATCAGATTTAAAAATTCATTTGATAAATTATTTAGTAGCCATAAAAAGAAGCATGTCAAAACTAAAAGAAAAACTTATGAACGAGTATTAAATGTTTCCCATGTTTAATGTGATGCTGGTTTAGCGTATGTTTCCTTCTTAATATATTGAAATAATATTGACAAAAATACTAAAAGTAATTTGCAAACACAGATTCTGACAGCACAAAAGGCACCTGTACCTATAAATGCTTACATAACAAGCAGCTTCTTATTTTCCTACCTCTCATAAGAATTGCTGTATGTCAGATTTATGTATTGTTTTAATTCCATTCCTGTTTTGACTATACAACGTATTTATTTTTTTCTAATGTTATATATTAAAGTGGTTCCTCAGAGCCAGTTCCAGAAGTAACATACTCTGCAAACAGTGTATCTAGGGCCATGTGTTGCTTTACTTCTAGCACTTCAGGAGTAACCCCCACATTTCTGTGTAGTGCCACATACTGCTTTACTTCTAGCACCTCTGGAGTAACCCCCATATTTCTATGTAGTGACACATACTGCTTTACTTCTGGCACCTCTGGAGTAACCCCAACATTTCTGTGTAGTGCCACGTACTGCTTTACTTCTAGCACCTCTGGAGTAACCCCCATATTTCTATGTAGTGCTACATACTGCTTTACTTCTGGCACCTCTGGAGTAACCCCCACTTTTCTGTGTAGTTCCACATACTCCTTTACTTCTAGAGTAACCCCCACATTTCTGTGTATTGACACATACTGCTTTACTTCTAGCACCTCTGGAGAAACCCCCACATTTCTGTGTAGTGCCATGTACTGCTTTACTTCTGACACCTCTGGAGTTACCCTCACATTTCTGTGTAGTGCCATGTACTGCTTTACTCTGGCACCTCTGGAGTGACCCCCACATTTCTGTGTAGTGCCACTTACTGCTTTACTTCTAGCACGTCAGGAGTCACCCCACATTTCTTTGATTATTTGTTGCCCTTTTTAAGTACCACCAGATACGGAATATCTTCTAATTCGCAGTCATCATCAGTTGCAGCTTGTAATTTATGCATCTGTTGATGAGGTCTCCCACAGACAGCACCATTGTCTCACATGCTTTCTTTTATGTTTTTGTGTTTCATTCTGCCATGTACACACCCTGTTAAGATGGCATTTTGTAGAAAACCTTTCGGTGAACCAGCAGACGTTAGTGTAATATGACACTGCACCACATCAAAGACACGGCGACCAGTAAAATAATTTGGTAACAGCTTTGATAGTTGATCACTCATCCAGTTCCTGCTCATATCCATTCCATTCTCTGTACTAGTTTTAAGGTATCTTGTCATATTTAATGCTGTTATGTAAGGCTAAATCAAATGCTGACAAGAATATTTTATGTGTATTGTAATCATGTTTCCTACCTAGCAGTTAGTCTCATGGTGTTCTGCACAGTCTCTACTTAATTTGACAGTTTCTGCCATCCTCTGTACTTTTGTTTGGGCATGCAGGTGTGCTGTCATCTTTTGTTTCCTTTCTAGAGTCTAAAATGTTCAGTTGCTACAGATCACCTGTTTTTTCAAAGGAGGCTGCAGAATAAGCACAGCATCTTGGGCCTTGGAAATGGCCCAAGCAAATGCCTTTCTGACAACACCAAACTGAGGGACAAGTCATATATTCTAGGCCCCATTGCACTGTATTACTATGACAGTGGTTGTGTTCTTTGTTCATATTCTCTGTTGTTACATAACCCAGCCAGAAGGAGGATACTGTGATGTTTGTTGTAGTCTGCCTATATGCTGCATGTAGCCTAAGTTACCTGTCCCCCCATTCTATTCTACAAATTCCAACTTGCTTTAAATGCCACAGCCATTTTAGCTCCTACAGCTAAATATGCTAACTTATCCCGCCTGTCAGCCAGCCTCACTGTGAAAAAATACATTCTCATACCAAGAATACTTTTTATCTTTTTCTGTTAGTTATATTCTTCCACTTCCATTATCTGCCATGCCCTTTCTCTTCAGTGTAATCCCATCACATTTTACCCTTTAACACTTTATGTAGCAATAGTATATAACTGCTTCTTTCTTAATTTCTAGTGAAAAACAATGTAAAAATGTCCTTAATTTCCCCTCATATTTCATATTACCGTACAGTTTATACTAATATTCTGCATCCCACATTGTCTGAAGGAAGATTTACCCATGACTGGTACAGTTTACCCACGAAGGCAAAATCTTTTGAGTAAATTTTGCCAGGAGTGAATGAGTCTTGCTGTAACATGATTAGTAGTGTTATACTCTACAGTCATTAAAAGAAAAGCCATTGCTCAACTTTATTAAATATAAGGGTGGAGACATATCCTTATGCATATGGTGAATGGCTTAATTTGTAGTAACTGTCATTGATTCTGTGGCACTGATAGTGTGAACTGAGAATAAGGCATCTCTTTAATCTGTAGACGTTTTCACTTTCATCTGAAATTATATGCATTTTGCTTTGTCTTTTCATGAACTGGCAGCATTTGTTTCCTAAAATTTATTTTCATAGATTTGCTGCTGGTATTTTAATGTAGGCAGCAAACATGGATATTTTTATCTTGCTGCCAAATGCAACTTTTTTCCGCAGTAAGTATTTATCACAACTAAAAAGACATCATTTAACCACTCATATAGCCATGTTTTAGGGTTGTTTTAGAAGCACTATATAAAAAAGCACCCACACAACTAACGCAGTCCACCATGTTGTGACTGTTAGTTGCCAGTGTGCCATGCTTAGATACTATTTAAAGTCTTTTACAAAACACACAAGCTTTATATTTAACCAAAAAAATCACTTATTTGCATTCAAAACCACCAATGCATGGCTTAAAATTGTATCTGATGTCGTTAACCTTCGTTCATTCCTTACTGATGGGTTATCAGTTTCGTCCTCGGAACCAAGCCGGCCTCATAACAAGCTCGCGTCAGCCAAAAACTCTCGAGCCAAGACCCTACCAAAAATGCTCTGCTCCCTGTTACCTCAGATCTCATTTGCTGCTTTGCTGTATAGCCATGTCAAGCCACTCTCTCTCAGCTAAGTGAATAATTTTTTGAAACTTTCTGTTATTAGTGATTTAAAAGTTTTCAATCGGTTATTATTTCTTTACTCCTACTCTATCGTAACTTTAAGACTCTCTCCCTATAGTTTTCTACCCTTTTATTACCTTTGAGATAATTCCTCATTACCATCGTTGGTAATCCTTCCTTTCTCTCTTCTTATCATTCTGGGTAGCTTTCTTAACTCCTTGGTACTGTTGTTCTACTCCACATCATTATGTCAGACAAGAAAAGTAGTGTTGGTTTCAAACAGTGTACGGAATGTGGCCGTGCGTTACTGCTTTCTGATGGCCATGATTTATGTGTCTATTGCTTGAATGTCTCCCACCTTTCAGTGGATCCCCCGTGTGGGATTTGTAGAAATTTTTCAACTAGGACTCTCAGTGAAAGAAAGAACAAGTTAATCCTGAAAGGCTTCCTTAAAACTCCTTTCTGTGAGACTGTCCTGGGTCGGAGGGCTCACCACCCCCTGCTAAACCTCATAAGAGGCGTTCTTCTTCTTCCTCCTCGAGGTCGCTCACTTCATCTCCCTCTGGAGATGGCAGGTTGTCGACTCATAAAAAGGTAAAAATTTTGAGCCCGCTACTGACGTCTGTGGCCCTTTCGGCCCCAGCCTCGGCACTGCCCCAGTTGATTCTTGCTCCAGCTATGTCCTCTTTATCGCCACCGGCACCAGAGTTCCCGCTGCAGACACTTATGGCTCCAGCAGTTTCATCGCAGCCTTTATTGGCACCATCTATGCAGGTACAGTCTCCTTTGGCACCGTTGGTGCAAACTCCTTTGGCCCCGAGTTTGACGATACTGTCCTGTATGGTGCAGACACCTTTGGCACCGACATGCTCCTCGGTGCAGTCCTTTTCTGCACCGCCATTACTACTGGTGCAGACACCTTCCTCGATGGCACCATACTCATCGGTGCAGACATTTACCACACCACCCTTTACAGTGCAGATACCTTTGACTTCTATGGCGCTGCCTTCATTGGCACAGACTACCTCAACACCATTCTCCTCAGTGCAGACACCCTCGGTTCCAGGCTCTGCACCACTCAAACTAGCAAGGACCAAGTATTCTCCTTCTATGGATTTGTTTGTTGGTAGCCAATATAGCCCTTTCTAGAAAGGCCAGAATCGCCTTCAGGTTTCTCTGTGAGGTCGACCAGGACCCTCTCTGAACAAGATGTGTTGCAGCTTGTCAACCAGTTGCTTGTGGCCAGGGGTCTCTCTCAACCATCTAAAGCTACGTTCCCTCTTTCAGGTGACAGTATTTCTCCACAGACTCCGTTGTACACTCCTCCTTCGACTTCCATGCAAGCATCAAAGCCCCTTCCTCTGAAAGCAGCTTCCCTCCCTCCGACCCCAATAGTGGACCTCACTTTGGAGCCGGAGTCGTCCTTGTGACCCTCGGTGCACTGGGCATAGGGCTCTTCTCAGGCCAGTGGCTGTGCCGTGGGGAGGGCATTCTTGGTTCCATGCTGATTTTTTTCTATGGCACCCGCCAGGAATCCTCCCTCTCTCATGCTCCACAGCCCTCTTTAGACTCCTGGTGTGGGGGTTGGCTCATCAGAGTGGGGTGTGAACCTGGTTCCGAGGTTGTCATGCTTGGTTCCAGGCTCCCATCCCCCTTCAGGTGGCCCGGCCTTCCAGACCATGGAAAGGGTGCTTGCCTCCACTGGCAAACCCTTCATGTCGGAGTCCTCTCCCCCCTCTGTGCTGCAACTGTCGCAAACCACAACCACCGGACACTGGACACAAGGGCCTCAGGTTTCTCCCCCTCAGAAGACCCCCTCTTTGCAATCTTCCCCAGAGCTTTCCAGTGAGGAAGTCTCTCTCAAGGGTTCATGAAAGAGGAGTCTTTGACCGAGATACGGACTTTGATAACTGGGAAGGGTCCCCACTGTCACCCTCTGATGAGGTGTCCTTTGGTGACATCCCCGAGATCTAAGACAGAGGGGTGACTGAAATTCCTCCAACCCTTCCTCAGAGGAATCCGTATTCCTGCAGGCCTTTCATGCCTGGCCCCCTACCTTCTGGGTTACCCCGCCAGCCAATGAGCTTGTCCAGCTCATCGTTCAGTGCACATGGAAGGCTGCTGACACCCTGGAAGCTATACCATGGAGGCCTGACAAGATTTTATCACCCCCTGCTGAGCAGCCACATTGGTCAAAAGGTCTTCCAGTAGATGCCATGGTGGTGGGTGCTGCAACCAAGAAAGACTTGGCAGAAGAGAGCCAGACTGTCAATCCACCCAACAAGGAGTCCCGGGCAATAGACAGGCTCGGGAAGCATGTGTTTTCTTCATCGACCTTCGCCGTAAGATCCTTGAACTACTTGGCACTCTTTACAACTCTCTAAAACCTTGGCAAAAGCTGTTTCTGATGAGGTCTGTGACAATGTAGCTTCTCAGATAGTGACCATAGAATCCATATCCAATTCTTCCATGTGCCTAATTTCATGAGTAGCTAGAGTGGCAGGCGCAGGTATAGTCACAATTCGACATGCCTGGATGCGCCTTTGCAGACTCCTTTAAGGCTTCCTTTATGAACACCCCCATTGAGGCCACTTCTTTGTTTGGCCCTAAAGTTAAACATATGCTGGCAAGGTGCGAACTAGATGGCAAGACCCTATTTACCATTGGTGTCCGACACTCCACTCCTCAATGATTCTACTCCAGAAATCAGAAAAGCAGAACGATGTGGCACAGGAAATCACAGGGCTCTTTCCATGACGCACGTGCCAAGTTCTCCCCTAGAGGCAGAGGGGGAAACTTCAATGGAAGATGCCCTTTTCAGGGCAGGGGAGGTCTGTGAAACCAAGGTTCCAGGGTTCCAGAGATTCTTTCTCTGGGCAACCCTACCAGCGCTCCTAAAGCGTTGCCCGACTGCTCACCTCCGGAAGCGGTATGGGGTCATTTTTCCTTGTACCCTACTGCCTGGTGAAACATAACCACCAATTCTTGGGTACAGTGGATAATATCCAGAGGCTATCGCATCCCCTTCCATCTCTGTCCAACCTCATCCAGAGACTTACCCAACGTTCCACCCAGTCAAAGGGAAGCAGCAGCACACAAAATCTGAAAGCTGCTACAAAAAAAGAGTCATACAAACAGTCCCCCCAGACCAGATAGGATCTGATTTTTACTCAAGGTTCTTTTTGGTGCCAAAAAAGACAGGGGACTGGAGACTGATTCTGGATCTCAGCACACTGAACAAATTTGTAAAAACAGAGAAATTCCATATGGTCACAGTTCAGTCTATCCTTCCTCTTCTGGAAGAAGATGATTGGATGTGCGTTGTAGATCTTCAAGACGTGTATCACCATATAAAATGGACAAGCGCTCAAGAAGATACCTCCACTTCCACATAGGAGCCAGTCACTACCAGTTTTGAGCACTGCCCTTCAGTCTCTCTACAGCCCCCAGAATGTTCACCAAATGCATGGCAATGGTCATCGCTCACCTGCGACTCCAAGGATTCCAGGCATTTCCATACCTAGACAACTGTCTCCTCACCACCCCCACCAAGCGTCAACTAGAAGAAGCCCTAGACTACACTCTTCTCACAGCACAATGCCTGGAAATCACTATAAACTGGGAGAAGTCCAATACGACCCCAGCACAGTCTTTAGAATTCATTGGGGTTCTGTTGGACACGAGGAATTGCATAGCATCTCTTCTGGATCACAGACTTCATAGAATAAGACAACAGGTTCAGTCGCTACTCTGTCACCACAAATCTGCTGCTCGGTCCATACTCAACTCTTGAGGTCAATGGCAGCCTCGATCACCATTGCTCCTTTGGCCAGATTCCACATGAGTCTTCTCCAGTGATTGCTCCTTACTCAGTGGTACCCTCTACAACATCCTTTGGCCTTTCAGATAAGTGTAACTCAGAGATGCAATAAAGATGTCCCGAAACCACCAACAATGGTCTTGCCCCTTCAGCCCCCATCAGCCGAAAGCCATGGTGACCACAGATGCCTCCCTGATGGGGTTGAGGGGCTATATCAGGGAAACTCAGTCCAAGGCACCTGGTCGGAGACAGAGGCCCTTTTGCATATCAATGTCCTGGAACTGAGGGCGGTGCTATTAGCGTTGCAAGCATTTCACTCCATCCTTCCATCAGGGAGCTATTGTGATCCAATCAGACAATATGTCAGTGGTCTGGTACATCAAAAAGCAAGGAGGCACCAGATCTTATCCGTTATGCCGAGAGGCCTTGAGAATATGCCACAGGCTTATAGCTTTCAACTGCTTTCTAATTGCAATGCACATTCCCCGGAGCTCCATCATGATAATAGACAAGTTGAGCAGGTGCATTCTACAACCTCATGAGTGGTCCCTCAACCCTATGATAGTGGCAAGAATTTTCAACCACTGGGACTAGCTTTGCTGCGACCTATTTGCCTCCCCAACCAACTACAAGTGCAGCAACTATTTTGCCCTGATCCCCCCTTGGGGATAGTCACCGGGAGATGCTCTAGTCCACGCTTGGCCCGCAGGTCTGCTTTATGCTTATCCTCCTCTCCCTATTTCTGAAGAAAGCACGGCAGTTGAAAAGCAAAGTGATCCTTATTGCTCCATATTGGCCTCAACAAGTTTAGTTCCTCTTCCTCTGGCCTCACTTGCTAGAGCGACCATGTATCCTACGTCCATCCCCAATGTTGATCTCCCATCTGCATGGTCTGACTCCCCCCAGTCTAACAAACCTGAAGCTGACAGTTTGGTTTCTCCACTTCCTATGATTGCCAACCAGGATAACCTCTCGTCCCCGGTTAGCAACATTCTTATTGCATCTCATAAATCATCCACCAGACTAATCTATCTCAGCAAATGGCAAAGGTTTTCATCATGGGCAGTGAATAAATAATTAGATCCCCTTGTCAGCCCTAGTTTTAGTGGTTTTAGATTACTTATCACATCTTTTCCAATCTGGGGTGTCAGCCTCTACTATTCGTGTTCATTTAGCTGCCTTTTCAAATTTCCACATTGGTTTTCAGGATTCTTCACTCATGTCACATAGACTTTGTAAGACTTTCTTGAAGGGTGTTTTTCACCTCCCTTTAGAGAACCAGTGCAACCTTGGGATTTGGCCTTGGTTCTACAAGCCCTAACAGCTCCCCCCTTTGAACCTGCATCTTCATGTGATTTAAAGTACCTCTCTTGGAAAACTTTGTTTCTGGTTGCAATCACATCGACCAGACATTCGTCAGAACTTCAAGCCTTATGCATCAAACGTCCCTACCTTATTTTCCATAAGGATAGAGTATCACTGAGAACTAATTCTTCCTTTTTACCAAAAGTGGTGTCAGAGTGGTCTGTCAAACAGTCTATTGACCTCCCAGTATTTTTTCCTAATCATTCTAACAAGGGAGAGTATTGTCTGCACTCCCTGGATGTTCATAGGCAAATACGATTTTATCTAGACAGAACAAAATCTACCCATAAATAAGACCAACTATTTCTGGCCTTTTCTGGACCAAGACTAGGTCATCCTGTCTCAAAAGGTACATTGGTATCATGGTTGAGAAATTGTATTCCTTTTATCTACAACAAAAACAATGTCACCTTGCCTCACGAAGTGTAAGCCCATTCTGCAAGGTCTATGGCAACTTCAGCAGCTTTCCATACTAGGGCTTCCTTCAATGATATTTGTTCAGCTGCGACTTGGGCCAAACTTCATACTTTTGTCTTTCATTACAAATTGGATTTGGCCTCCAGAGGTAGAGCTTCTTTTGGCTCCATGGTGCTCAGGAATGTCCTTCCATGAGGGCCACTCAGGGATACAGGTAGCTGAGGACTCTGTCCCATCAGTAAGGAATGAACAAAGATTAACAACATCAGATAAAGAAGTTATGTCTTGCCATAATGTTCCATCTGTGTTGTTGATCTTCATTCATTCATTATTCCCCACCCTCAGTCCCCCTCCAGAGGTTCCTGGTTGATCTCATCTACTCCTATATTGTAGGTCTGTTATGACCAGAGGTAGCCTCAACTTTTGTCTATCAACTTGCAAACTTAATCTGAGGTAACAGGGAGCAGAGCATTCTGGGTAAGATCTTGGCTCGAGAGTTTTGGCTGATGCAAGCTTGGTATGAGGTGGGCTCAGTTCTGAGTACGGAACCGATAACCCCATCAGTAATGAATGAACTAAGATCAACAACACAGATGGAATGTTATAGTAAGACATAACTTCTTTTTCAACTGCCATATGTGATTGCTAAGTCTTTTACAAAAATTACTTCTGAAACAGAAAACATATTTTATTACTTTCTTAGTATTTCCTTAAACAATTAAAGCTATTTAAAAGTGTTAACACTTTATTTCCATAATGTATGGTGAGTTAATGTGTATGTTTGTGTTTATAATTCGATACTACTGATCTGTTATCGAAGAAAGTTGATTCAGACTTCATTTTAATATATCAGTATTCATTAAAGTGTCACTAGTTATAGAAAAGTAAATTTTCATCCTTTGCACAACATTTTTGCAAGAAACTCGCATGCATCATACTTCATATAGCAGATTTAAAGTGTTAGAGCTAAACTGCTATTCTGTAGCATGTTTGTATGCTGAACCATATTACACACAAGACCTCCATTATAAGATTCATCCAGGACACCATAAGCATTCATACAGTCTTACGTCTTTGCACATGAAATTCAGTTTGTATAGTTTTTCCAAAAATAATTTTCAGTGTTGTCCACAAGCCTATAAGCACTCATGCAGCGTTAAATACAGTGACTTTGTTCATGAAATTCAGGGCCAAATTCAATAAAGCCTACATTAAGTGTACACGATACGTATTCAATAAAATTTGTATCACATCTTTGTGCTTCGTAGTCACTCAGAAAGATTACACTGTGCACATGTACTCTACACTTTGTGATAACCATTATTGAATCCCTGCCGATATTTAAATCTGCAAGAATATCAGTATGAAAACCAAAATTAGGAGGGAGAAGGTGTGAGTTCTGTCTGTGTTGTCTGTTTACTCAGAACAGTGTACACTTAGTGTACATTTAGTGTAGGCTTTATTACATCTGGCTCTTAGTTTTCTTAATTTCTTTCCTAAAATAATCTTACATCGTTGCTGTTCGCACTACAAAAGCATAATTTTGAATGGTGCAGTTCTCCTTGTTTTTATGTAGTATTTGCCAGTAGTGCATTGTTTCTTTATGCCTGATTTCTCCTTGTTTTTATGTAGTATTTGCCAGTAGTGCATTATTTCTTTATGCCTGATTTCTCCTTGTTTTTATGTGGTATTTGCCAATAGTACATTGCTTCTTTATGCCTGATTTCTCCTTGTTTTTATGTGGTATTTGCCAGTAGTACATTGCTTCTTTATGCCTGATTTCTCCTTGTTTTATGTGGTATTTGCCAATAGTACATTGTTTCTTTATGCCTGATTTCTCCTTGTTTTATGTGGTATTTGCCAGTAGTACATTGTTTCTTTATGTCTGATTTCTCCTTATTTTTATGTGGTATTTGCCAGTAGTACATTGTTTCCTTATGCTTGATTTCTCCTTGTTTTATGTGGTATTTGCCAGTAGTACATCGTTTCTTTGTCTGATTTCTCCTTGTTTTATGTGGTATTTGCCAGTAGTACATTGTTTCTTTATTCCTGATTTCTCCTTGTTTTATGTGGTGTTTGCCAGTGGTACATTGTTTCTTTATGCCTGATTTCTCCTTGTTTTATGTGGTGTTTGCCTGTAGTACATTGTTTCTTTATGCCTGATTTCTCCTTGTTTTTATGTAGTATTTGCCAGTAGTGCATTGTTTCTTTATGCCTGATTTCTCCTTGTTTTATGTGGTATTTGCCAGTAGTACATTGCTTCTTTATGCCTGATTTCTCCTTGTTTTATGTGGTATTTGCCAGTAGTACATTGTTTCTTTATGTATGATTTCTCCTTGTTTTATGTGATGTTTAATTCATGTAGTAATAATTTTAAATTGTAGAGTTTGTTAGTTTTTTACTAATTTTTTACTAATTTTTATTTTTACTTATGCTGGTTTTCTTTCATGTATTTACTTCTGTGGAGCTTTTCTCCCCGGGCCTCTATTGAAAATGGAAATATCTCCAGCTATACTAGCCCGGTCAACAAATGTAAAATAAAATAAAAATAAAGTGTTTGCCAGTAGTAGATTGTTTCTTTCTGCCTGATTTCTCCTTGTTTTTATGTAGTATTTGCCAGTAGTGCATTGTTTCTTTATGCCTGATTTCTCCTTGTTTTTATGTGGTATTTGCCAGTAGTACATTGCTTCTTTATGCCTGATTTCTCCTTGTTTTATGTGGTATTTGCCAGTAGTACATTGTTTCTTTATGCCTGATTTCTCCTTGTTTTATGTGGTATTTGCCAGTAGTACATTGTTTCTTTGTCTGATTTCTCCTTGTTTTTATGTGGTATTTGCCAGTAGTACATTGTTTCTTTATGCCTGATTTCTCCTTGTTTTATGTGGTATTTGCCAGTAGTACATTGTTTCTTTGTCTGATTTCTCCTTGTTTTTATGTGGTATTTGCCAGTAGTACATTGTTTCTTTATGCCTGATTTCTCCTTGTTTTATGTGGTATTTGCCAGTAGTACATTGTTTCTTTATGCCTGATTTCTCCTTGTTTTATGTGGTATTTGCCAGTAGTACATTGTTTCTTTATGCCTGATTTCTCCTTGTTTTTATGTAGTATTTGCCAGTAGTTCATTGTTTCTTTATGCCTGATTTCTCCTTGTTTTATGTGGTGTTTGCCTGTAGTACATTGTTTCTTTATGCCTGATTTCTCCTTGTTTTATGTGGTATTTGCCAGTAGTACATTGTTTCTTTATGTCTGATTTCTCCTTGTTTTTATGTGGTATTTGCCAGTAGCACATTGTTTCTTTATGCCTGATTTCTCCTTGCTTTATGTGGTGTTTGCCAGTAGTACATTGTTTCTTTATGCCTGATTTCTCCTTGTTTTATGTGGTATTTGCCAGTAGTACATTGTTTCTTTATGCCTGATTTCTCCTTGTTTTGTGTGGTATTTGCCAGTAGTACATTGTTTCTTTATGTCTGATTTCTCCTTGTTTTATGTGGTGTTTAATTCATGTAGTAATAATTTTAAATTGTAGAGTTTGTTAGTTTTTTACTAATTTTTTACTAATTTTTATTTTTACTTAAGCTGGTTTTCTTTCATGTATTTACTTCTGTGGAGCTTTTCTCCCCGGGCCTCTACTGAAAATGGAAATCTCCAGCTATACTAGCCCGGTCAACAAATGTAAAATAAAATAAAAATAACATGTTTGCCAGTAGTAGATTGTTTCTTTATGCCTGATTTCTCCTTGTTTTTATGTAGTATTTGCCAGTAGTGCATTGTTTCTTTATGCCTGATTTCTCCTTGTTTTTATGTGGTATTTGCCAGTAATACATTGCTTCTTTATGCCTGATTTCTCCTTGTTTTATGTGGTATTTGCCAGTAGTACATTGTTTCTTTATGCCTGATTTCTCCTTGTTTTATGTAATGTTTGCCAGTAGTACATTGTTTCTTTATGCCTGATTTCTCCTTGTTTTATGTGGTATTTTCCAGTAGTACATTGTTTTCTTATGCCTGATTTCTCCTTGTTTTATGTGGTATTTTCCAGTAGTACATTGTTTCCTTATGCCTGATTTCTCCTTGTTTTATGTGGTATTTTCCAGTAGTACATTGTTTCCTTATGCCTGATTTCTCCTTGTTTTATGTGGTATTTTCCAGTAGTACATTGTTTCCTTATGCCTGATTTCTCCTTGTTTTATGTGGTGTTTGCCAGTAGTACATTGTTTCTTTGTCTGATTTCTCCTTGTTTTATGTGCTATTTGCCAGTAGTACATTGTTTCTTTATGCCTGATTTCTCCTTGTTTTATGTGGTATTTGCCAGTAGTGCATTGTTTCTTTATGCCTGATTTCTCCTTGTTTTTATACGGTATTTGCCAGTAGTACATTGTTTCTTTATGCCTGATTTCTCCTTGTTTTATGTGGTATTTGCCAGTAGTACATTGTTTCTTTTTGCCTGATTTCTCCTTGTTTTATGTGGTATTTGCCAGTAGTACATTGTTTCTTTATGCCTGATTTCTCCTTGTTTTTATGTGGTATTTGCCAGTAGTAGATTATTTCTTTATGCCTGATTTCTCCTTGTTTTTATGTGGTATTTGCCAGTAGTACATTGTTTCTTTATGCCTGATTTCTCCTTGTTTTATGTGGTATTTGCCAGTAGTACATTGTTTCTTTATGCCTGATTTCTCCTTGTTTTATGTGGTATTTGCCAGTAGTACATTGTTTCTTTATGCCTGATTTCTCCTTGTTTTATGTGGTATTTGCCAGTAGTACATTGTTTCTTTGTCTGATTTCTCCTTGTTTTATGTGGTATTTGCCAGTAGTACATTGTTTCTTTATGCCTGATTTCTCCTTGTTTTATGTGGTGTTTGCCAGTAATACATTGTTTCTTTATGCCTGATTTCTCCTTGTTTTATGTGTTATTTGCCAGTAGTACATTGTTTCTTTATGCCTGATTTCTCCTTGTTTTTATGTGGTATTTGCCAGTAGTACATTGTTTCTTTATGTCTGATTTCTCCTTGTTTTATGTGGTGTTTGCCAGTAGTAGATTGTTTCTTTACGCCTGATTTCTCCTTGTTTTTATGTGGTATTTGCCAGTAGTACATTGTTTCTTTATGTCTGATTTCTCCTTGTTTTATGTGGTATTTGCCAGTAGTACATTGTTTCTTTATGCCTGATTTCTCCTTGGTTTTATGTGGTATTTTCCAGTAGTACATTGTTTCTTTATGCCTGATTTCTCCTTGGTTTATGTGGTATTTGCCAGTAGTACATTGTTTCTTTATGCCTGATTTCTCCTTGTTTTATGTGGTATTTGCCAGTAGTACATTGTTTCTTTATGCCTGATTTCTCTGTGTTTTATGTGGTATTTGCCAGTAGTACATTGTTTCTTTATGCCTGATTTCTCCTTGTTTTATGTGGTATTCGCCAGTAGTACATTGTTTCTTTATGCCTGATTTCTCCTTGTTTTTATGTGGTATTTTCCAGTAGTAGATTGTTTCTTTATGCCTGATTTCTCCTTGTTTTATGTGGTATTTGCCAGTAGTACATTGTTTCTTTATGCCTGATGAGACATTTACTTTTCTTTTTTCTGTCTATCCAGGATTCCACCTGATGTTGTAGAAGTTTGCTCTTACATGTACTTCGTGCTTATTGTCACAGACCTGTTATGCCCTGACTTTCACACAAAGTTACACAACCTTACACTGAACAAAGACACACGGCACCAGAGGAAGGGTCATGCTGTTTGCTGTTGCTCAGACTGTACATTAAGATACACACCTCAGTCATATGTACATCCACACATATACATTTGTGCATGCAAAGTACTAGCTGCTCTAACCAAGGGACTAAGTACTGGTGTTTTTAGTCTCAGTTTTCCTAAATGCTTAGATGAATGTCATCACACCTCCTCTCCTTATCTGCCTTTAATTGATGGATTTATTTTGTGACCCTTTGTTTCTGTGACTATTGGAATCCAGTTTTTTATCCATACAACATCTGGCTGGAAATGCGAAATAGGTTCATAATTTGGTACTAGGCTATCGACCCTAGGGCCTATACCAGACTAGCCATAGCAATTCCCTTTCTATTTCTTCCCACACTATTTACTTCTCTGGACCCCTGTCTATTAGGGCAACTGACGTGATCCCCGGAGTGAATTTCCTTTCTCCCATCCAATCATCAAGGTTCCTTTTGAAGAGGGCCAAAGAGGCACTCTGCTTGACATGTATGGGCAGTCTAATCCAGAGTCTGGCGAGTCTCTGGGTTAGGAACCATACCTCCAACATGTTTTGTTAACTGTGATGACAAGGTTTAGATCCCTGGAGCATGTGGCTCTGAGGGATTGGGATTTCTTTAAGTGTAGCATGTCCAACAGCTCTGTTTATTGTGATGACAAGGTTTAGATCCCTGGAGCATGTGGCTCTGAGGGACTGGGATTTCTTTAAGTGTAGCATGTCCAACAGCTCTGGGTTTGACATGGCCTTGTATGTTAAGCAGAGATCGCCTCTGAGTAGATGATATGCGGCAGAGTATAGCTAGAGATTTTTAAGGCGGTCAGCATAGGGCATCTGCTTTAGGCCTGTGATTTTTTTAGTGAGGTATTTCTTCGGCCTTTCTAGTTGTTGCAGATGTCTTGAGAGGTACATACCAAATGGGGCATTGTATTCTGTAATGGGTCTGAGGGATGAGTACAGTGGGACAATGACCTCCTTTTTTCTGGATGAAAAGCCCTTAGTGATGAGGTGTGCCACATAGAAGGATTTCCTGACTGTTGTGGCGACATGGTTATTGAAGGTGAGACCACTGTCCACCTGTGTCCCTAAGTCTCTCATCACACTTTTGATATTTAGTGTACTGCCATCTATGTGGTAGTTCATGGGTACATGTTTTTTCCCAAAGGGGATAACTATACATTTCTTGGCATTGAGCTTGAGCCCATGGCTCTGGCACCAAGCATCTGTTTCTGTAAGGCCCTTTTGTAGAGTATCCAAATAATTTGGGGATTCAGTAATAGCTCCCAGTTTGCAGTCATCTGTAAACTTTGTTAGCCAGAGTCCCTTAGTGTTGGCCTGTACTTCAGAGAAGTAGATGCCAAACAAAGTGGTCCCATGACTGAACCCTGAGGTACTCCACTTGTCACTTGTCTGGAGCTGGTTTGGAGTCAGCTACTTTTACAGTGTGGGTTCTGTCAGTAAACCAGTTGGCAACCCATTGAGTGACGTAGGTCAGCCTAGCTAGCCTAGTGCCCAGCTTAGTAAGTTTATCTATGATTCCAGAGTGGAGGATGGTGTCAAAGGCCTTGGCAAGGTCCAGATAGGCTGTGTGGACTGCCTTGCCCTCGTCCACAGCTCTGGAGACTATTTTGAAGAAGTCAATCAGGTTCAGGAGACAAGATTGGCCCTTCACAAACCCAAACTGGGTAGGGTCCAGTGTTTAAAGTTTGCCAATGTCTTTATTTATAAGTTCCATGATAATACATTCCATGGCCTGGCAGATCAGGCTCACCAGATCCTCCTTACTTCCTTAAAATGTGGTGATGGATGTCAGCTGCTGCTTCTTAAGTGGAATACATTAATACGCTCCAGTATTGTTTCATTACTTACCATTGTACTGATACTGTACACTACATTAATATGCCTCAGTATTTTTTCATCGCTTACTGTTATACTGATACTATGGAATAATATTTTAATATGCTCCGGTATTGTTTCATCACTTACCATTATACTGATACTGTGGAATACATTAATATACTCCAGTATTGTTTCATCACTTACCATTATACTGATACTGCGGAATACATTAATACGCTTCAGTATTGTTTCATCACTTAACATTATACTCATACTGCAGAATACATTAATACGCTCCAGTAGTGTTTTATCACTTAATGTTATACTGATACTGCGGAATACATTAATAAGCACCAGTATTGTTTCAACACTTACCTTTATACGGATTCTGCGGAATACATTATACATTAATAAGATCCAGTATTGTTTTGTTACTTTCCATTATACTAATATGGCCTTGCTTGATGTGATGGATTTCACTCACACTCATCCAGATAATGATGACAGAGCTTCAGCCATATATACTGATCTCTCAAAAACATTTGATATCGTTCTCACCGCAAGAGTTATGAGATGCTTACCAGTGCAGGTCCCACCCCAAGTGACATCAAGGTGTTCAGTCTTCATATCATAGCCCTTGAGGGAAGCCTAAAAGGTAGGCACCTAACAGCACTTTGTTTTCCAAGCTTTACTAGCATTTGGAAATATTGTTTGAATCATGGAATAATCTTTGTGGTGTAATCTTTACTACTTCTGTTAGGTTCTTTGTCCTTATGTGGCACCTTATGTCTAACAGTTCAGTTGTAAGAACAATAATACTGTGGCGTAAGAACCACAGATAAATTCATAAGTACAATACTACTGCAAAATAAGAACCACACATAGAATCATAACTATAATAATACTACAGAAAAAGAATCATGGATATCAGAAGTACAATAATACTGCCGAATAAGAACCACAGATAAAATCATAGGTACAATAATACTGCAGAATAAGAACCACAGATAAAATCATAAGTACAGTATTACTGCAGAAGAGGAACCATGGATAAAATCATAAGCACAATAATACTGCATAATATGAACCACAAATAAAATCGTAAGTACAATATTACTACAGAAAAAGAACCGTGGATAAAATCCTAATGAGTTTTTGGATTCTTGGCTGTTACTGGCAGTTTAAAGTAAAGATAACCTGTTTGGTTTTGAATATATTACCTTAATTTCAATAACTAGACTTGGTTGATATTGTATCCCATGTGTACAAGACACCTTCTCAGTCCCTAAATGTGAAGCTGTAGTAAGGGAATGTGGTGCCATGTAAAACACATGAATTTGGTGCCCTTCTCCTCTTGACGCTGGAAAAAAAGTTTGATAGCTTTTAAGTTGATATTAAGCAATCACTATCATAATCAACATGCAACCTTCAAACTTCTGTTTTTTTTTTAAAGGTAGTAACAGAAGTCTGACAATTTATAAATGTCGAATAAACACAGTTGTGATCATTTATTAAACAGCTTGTGAATTATCTGTCAAAGTTGGCTTGTTTTTAAAGGTCACTTTGAAACCGTCAAACTTTTTTTTAAATCAGAACCCCCCCCCCCCCAATGTTTTTCCCTGTAGCAGGTGCCCTGTTTGCCCCACCTTTCCTACACCTTTCCTATAGGAGTGCCCAAATGTATGTTATATTGCTAATACAACATTAACACAGTGATAGTAATGGGTACCTCTCAGTAATCACATTTAATAACATTCAATAGGGGTCAAGTAGATATTTTTCCTTGTAATACAACCTCAGTCCTAATTTTAGAAAAAGCAGGAGAAAGAATGTGTTCCAGTACATGATGGGTTATTGTATTCTGAAATAATGTGGAGCTTTGTGAGGTAAGAGAGCAATTTCTTCAGAGAACAGATTTTTTTTCCATATTTAAAAAAAAAAAAAAAAAAGGATTATAGCTGACCTTCAGAAGGATTTTGAAGGTATATGGAACTGACTTTGAAAAAATAAGTTGCCCATCAGTACAGTAAAACCACAGTGATGCTATATGGCACATCCAGAGAACTAAGTAACATCCCTAATTTCAGCATTACAGACCCTCTTGGCACCCCTCTTGCTATCACTATTTAGTGATAGTACCTGTGGTTAATGTTAGACCAAAAAGTAAAGCCAACAAACACTGCTATGGGTTAGATCCACTCACGACCCCTTTATTTAATCATACATAAAAAAGATTGAGCGCTTTTTTCCCTTTCCATAGGGATTTCATCAGAATCATTTTTGTTTCCCATCTTCCCTCTTTTTATCTTCTGTTTCAGTGATGACATCATTAATTAGTTAATTTAACCAAAAAAATTAAAATTTTGTGTTTAAATAACACCGTTAAAAACATCACGTCAATTTAAAACAAAAAATTTTCATGGACTTATAAAAGTAAATAATACATAAAACTTTAAACTTAATAGGCATGTTCATTATTTAAAACATAATAAATGTAGGGTAAAACCATTATGTGTGTAGTTCATTTCCCACACTCAGACCTTTTATTTAAAATGGGTTTTATTGATATTACTTCATTCAACCCTGGGGTTTGACTTGCTTGTAATTTTATTTGCTACCTTGTTTCTCAATCCTCTATGTGGCTTCTATAGTCACCCCCCCCCCTAGGGTTCTGTACCACTTTTTCTAGAATGGCAAATCTGAACTCTCTAAAAGACTGGCAGCTTATAGAAGGCTTATATAGGGCATTATTCATGTTCTTTGTGGCAGTCTGGTATGTATGTTCGTATATCCTGTCCCTCAATCTTCTCTCAGTCTTGCCTACATAAAAGGAGGGACAGGATTTACAAATAGCCAGATATATTACTCCTGTAGTCTGGCAATTATCTTTCCCAAAACTAACCATGGATTGTAGAGTATTATTCATTGTTACATTCTCTTCAGTGAAAATGTATTTGCATTGCGTGCAATGTCCGCATTTTGTGGTGCCATTTTTGCCCTTATTTTTTATACCCATCTCCAGGGTCTTTTTTAAATTGGGACCTACTTTATAGACAAAGTTTGGTTTACACCCACCTATATTCCACAGTCTCTGGTTGTTCCTAAGTGTGGCCCAATTTCTTTTCACTATTCTTTCTACCTCATATGCATTACTTCCATACGGAACAACCATGGCTTTCTCAAATCTAATATTCGCATCTTCTTTCATGTTTTTACCTTCTTTAATATTCTCAGAATTACCTAATAATGGTTTATATTTGTTACCCCATTCACTTCTAACATATTCAACATACTCATTCACTATTTTCATTGGGTAGCCCCTCTCTTCAAATAACTTGGACACCACATTTAACTCTTCATCTATATCATCTTCTTTTGAGGTCATTCTGGCTATTCTTATTAATTGTCCTTTAATTATGCTGTTCTTTTGTCTTTTCGGATGGTCACTTGAATATTGTAAATAGGAGTTACTAAAAAATGGTTTCCTATAAACTTTTGATTTAAAACCATTTTTGCCCTTCTCTATGTATGTGTCCAAGTAATTTAGTTCTTTTTTGTCATATCCATATGTGAATTTTAAAAATCCTGTACTCATTTAAATATTGAATTAATTCTTTTATTAGTTTCTCTGGGCCCTTCCATAGAATAAATATGTCATCCAGGTATCTCACATATAACTTCATATAATTAAAGAAATCACTTTTGAATACTTGTTTTTTTTCCCATTCCAGCAACACAAGTTTGGCAAATATAGAGGCACAAGAAGCCCCCATAGCTACCCCCTTGTATTGCCTGTAATATTCTCCTTCAAACAATATGTAATTATGTTCCAGGACAAAGTAAAAAACTAATGCAGAAAGGCCCACAATCAGGGACAGATTCTAGCTATTGTTCTTATAAACTTAGAAAGTTTTCTGAACGATGTGAAGTCTTCAACTCAAATGTTTGTCATTGTTTAGGGGCTTCAGTCTTCTATGATTTGGCAGAAAAACAAAATGTTTATGAGGAACTCATCAAAAATATGAAGCAAAAATCTGGGCATTGTATGACATTCTGGACAGTTGAGACGTATGGTGCAAAAATCTGGGCATTGTATGAAATTCTGGACAAGTTGAGACGTATGGTGCAAAAACATGGGCATTGTATGAAAGTCTGGACAGTTTAGACGTTTGGTGCAAAAATCTGGGCATTGTATGAAATTCTGGACAGTTGAGCAGTTGAGACGTATGCTGCAAAAATCTGGGCATTGTATGAAATTATGGACAGTTGAGATGTATGGTGCAAAAATCTGGGCATGATATGAAATTCTGGACAGTGGAGACATATGGTACAACATTCTGGGCATTGTATGAAATTCTGGACAGTTTAGATGTATGGTGCAAAAATCTGGGCATTGTATGAAATTCTGGACAGTTGAGACATATGGTGCAAAAATCTGGGCATTGTATGAAATTCTGGACAGTGGAGATGTATGTTGCAAAAATCTGGGCATTGTATGAAATTCTGGACAGTGGAGACGTATGGTGCAAAAATCTGGACATTGTATGAAATTCTGAACAGTGGAGACATATGGTGCAAAAATTTGGGCATTGTATGAAATTCTGGACAGTGGAGACATATGGTGCAAAAATCTGGGCATTGTATGAAATTCTGGACAGTGGAGACGTATGGTGCAAAAATCTGGGCATTGTATGAAATTCTGGACAGTTGAGATGTATGATGGAAAAAATCTGGGCATTGTATGAAATTCTGGACAGTGGAGACATATGGTGCAAAAATCTGGGCATTGTATGAAATTCTGGACAGTTGAGTTGTATGGTGCAAAAATCTGGGCATTGTATGAAATTCTGGACAGTGGAGACGTATGGTGCAAAAAGCTGGCCATTGTATGAAATTCTAGACAGTGGAGACATATGGTGCAAAAATCTGGGCATTGTATGAAATTCTGGACAGTTGAGTTGTATGGTGCAAAAATCTGGGCATTGTTTGAAATTCTGAACAGTGGAGATGTATTGTGCAAAAATCTGGGCATTGTATGAAATTCTGGACAGTGGAAACGTATGGTGTAAAAATCTGGGCATTGTATAAAAATCTGGACAGGGGAGATGTATGGTGCAAAAATCTTGGCATTGTATGAAATTCTGGACAGTGGAGACGTATGGTTCAAAAATCTGGGCATTGTATGAAATTCTGCACAGTGCAGACGTATGGTGCAAAAATCTGGGCATTGTATGAAATTCTGGACAGTGGAGACGTATGGTGCAAAAATCTGGGCATTGTATGAAATTCTGGACAGTGGAGATGTATGGTGCAAAAATCTGGGCATTGTATGAAATTCTGGAGAGTGGAGACATATGGTGCAAAAATCTGGGCATTGTATGAAATTCTGGACAGTGGAGACGTATGGTGCAAAAATCGGGCATTGTATGAAATTCAAGACAGTGGAAATGTATGGTGCAAAAATCTGGGCATTGTATGAAATTCTGGACAGTGCAGAGGCACAAATCTGGGCATTGTATGAAATTCTGGACAGTGGAGATGTATGGTGCAAAAATATGGACATTGTATGAAATTCTGGACAGTGGAGATGTATGGTGCAAAAATCTGGACATTGTATGAAATTCTGGACAGTGGAGATGTATGTTGCAAAAATCTGGGCATTGTATGAAATTCTGGACAGTTGAGATGTATGGTGGAAAAAATCTGGGCATTGTATGAAATTCTGGACAGTGGAGACATATGGTGCAAAAATCTGGGCATTGTATGAAATTCTGGACAGTGGAGACGTATGGTGCAAAAAGCTGGCCATTGTATGAAATTCTAGACAGTGGAGACATATGGTGCAAAAATCTGGGCATTGTATGAAATTCTGGACAGTTGAGTTGTATGGTGCAAAAATCTGGGCATTGTTTGAAATTCTGAACAGTGGAGATGTATTGTGCAAAAATCTGGGCATTGTATGAAATTCTGGACAGTGGAAACGTATGGTGTAAAAATCTGGGCATTGTATAAAAATCTGGACAGGGGAGATGTATGGTGCAAAAATCTTGGCATTGTATGAAATTCTGGACAGTGGAGACGTATGGTTCAAAAATCTGGGCATTGTATGAAATTCTGCACAGTGCAGACGTATGGTGCAAAAATCTGGGCATTGTATGAAATTCTGGACAGTGGAGACGTATGGTGCAAAAATCTGGGCATTGTATGAAATTCTGGACAGTGGAGATGTATGGTGCAAAAATCTGGGCATTGTATGAAATTCTGGACAGTGGAGACATATGGTGCAAAAATCTGGGCATTGTATGAAATTCTGGACAGTGGAGACGTATGGTGCAAAAATCGGGCATTGTATGAATTTCAAGAAAGTGGAGATGTATGGTGCAAAAATCTGGGCATTGTATGAAATTCTGGACAGTGGAGACGTATGGTGCAAAAATCTGGGCATTGTATGAAATTCTGGACAGTGCAGAGGCACAAATCTGGGCATTGTATGAAATTCTGGACAGTGGAGATGTATGGTGCAAAAATCTGGACATTGTATGAAATTCTGGACAGTGGAGATGTATGGTGCAAAAATCTGGACATTCTATGAAATTCTGGATAGTGGAGACGTATGGTGCAAAAATCTAGACATTGTATGAAATTCTGGACAGTGGAGACATATGGTGCAAATATCTGGGCATTGTATGAAATTCTGGACAGTGGAGACATATGGTGCAAAAATCTGGGCATTGTATGAAATTCTGGACAGTTGAGACGTATGGTGCAGAAATCTGGGCATTCTATGAAATTATGGACAGTTGAGACGTATGGTGCAAAAATCTGGGCATTGTATGAAATTCTGGACAGTGGAGACGTATGGTGCTAGAACATCAGTAGGCTTTGTTTTTGTTCCCACACAAGGAGGTTGGATTTGTTTTCAAATACTGACACTGCAGTGCAGCATGGTGGGCGGGGTGCTGATCTCCTGAGTGTGTTTCCTTCAGATGAGATGTTATACTGAGCCCTGCCTGCCTGAGTTGGTAGATCATGGGAATGTAAAAGATCCCATGATACTTATTAAAAAAAAGAGTAGGAGAAGTTCTCCAACTCCCTGGCCAAATTTCCCCCATGTCAGTATGAATATCACATTGTGTCTACCCAGGAAAGAGGCCCTTAGCCTTTTGGAACTAACATTTTAGGAATATAAACCAGGTACTGAATTCATGAAAACACTCAGGAACCATATATGTAAAGAAATGCAAATGCTATAGAGACATGAGCTAACACAGTTCTTGGGCTCTACTGAGCTGGTGATTCCATTGTAAAATGTGCAGGTTTAGCATGTTTGATACTACCTTAGGACAACAAGGATGATGCAAAACATAAATACGCCCCACTCCATTCTAAAATGTGCAGGTTTAGCATGTTTGATACTACCTTAGGACAACAAGGATGATGCAAAACATAAATACGCCCCACTCCATTCTAAAATGTGCAGGTTTAGCATGTTTGATACTACCTTAGGACAACAAGGATGATGCAAAACATAAATACGCCCCACTCCATTCTAAAATGTGCAGGTTTAGCATGTTTGATACTACCTTAGGACAACAAGGATGATGCAAAACATAAATACGCCCCACTCCATTCTAAAATGTGCAGGTTTAGCATGTTTGATACTACCTTAGGACAACAAGGATGATGCAAAACATAAATACGCCCCACTCCATTCTAAAATGTGCAGGTTTAGCATGTTTGATACTACCTTAGGACAACAAGGATGATGCAAAACATAATGGGTTTAGCATGTTTTGATTTGACCTTAGGACAACAAGGGATGAAAAAAAATAAATACGCCCCACTCCATTCTAAAATGTGCAGGTTTAGCATGTTTGATACTACCTTAGGACAACAAGGATGATGCAAAACATAAATACGCCCCACCCTTTGTTACAGCCATACAACATTCACTTGTAAATTCCTACACTGTAGTGATATCCTACAGTGCTGTGAGCTGTGCAGTTTGCCTTCATACAATTTTATATTTATAATGAAGTTTACAGTATACAGTTAAGCATTAAAAATGTATGAATTCTTGTAAGTACTATTTATGTTTTACTTGTACAGTGTCACACTTTGACTAGGTGTAGTACATGCAATCTTTGTCAAGTGCCTTTATGGCACTATTATTTTTTTCCATTCCTAAAATGCATTTTTACTTGGTGTTGTCTTTGTCATGCTCATTGTCACCTGTGTCATGGCTGAAAGGAGTCGCCGGTCCAGATTACTTACTTAGTTAGCAAAGTGTATTCATGTGTGTGTGTGCGTGTGTGTGTGTGTGTGTGTGTGTGTGTGTGTGTATATATATATATATATATATATATATATATATATATATATATATATATATATATAAAATAATGTGTATAGAGATAGAGAGAGAGATGGGTTTAATATTTTGAAACACTCAAAAGGTGATATTCTTTGGTCAATACCAAGAGATGGTTGACATGTATGTGAGATCTACAATTTCTGAGTAAGGGATTATGCCTTTTCCTTAGGGATTGTGCATAAAGAAAATTTAAGGTAAATTGTTGGCAAATTTTATACGAAAAGGAGGGAAAATGAGGAGGGCAGAGATTGGTGTCTTTTATATTCAGCAGTGCTGGGGGTGATACAGAATGGTTTTCACATGGAATGAAGAGCTGATACTAGTTGTTATTATATTTACTGTCTCAAGAATACACTGAGAAATTTAACATACTACGGTAGTTAAAAATATTTCCTGCTATCTGGGATTTTGAAGCTGATGTGCAGAAATCAGGTAGCTATCAGATGTAATCAAAATAAATAAAAAAACTTTAAAAACAATAAAAGAATTGAAGTAAAACTCTAAGTCCATAACCAGGTATTCCCTCTATTCTGATATAACATGGCCTAAGAGTAAGTATATTTAATTTAGGGAGGGGTGTAAGGGCACAGGTACAAAAAATAATAATACTTCTACTTCTCTTTTAATTGAGACATTGGCCAAGGTAGTCTTGTGTTTGGAAGAAAGCCATCATGCTTTGCATGCGTACTGCTTGCATGGCTTTTCTTTCAGCACTGACACTTTAAGTGCCTTTTTGAAGAGTTTTCTTATTTTCTGCAGCTGTGGCTTTATTCTCTACTAAGGAGTTGGCCTGAACAATGGACCACAAATGAATGACTGAATATAACCCTGTAATTATCTACATGGTTAAGTCTTACATTTGTAAGATATGTTTACTCCAAGAAAACCGGTCATCTTCTCAAATAGTAGGTATTTAGTGCCTGGAGTATTTCACCTTTGTATTGATGATTTAAACTTGGGGCTGTGTTTCACTATCAATTGCTGTATTACCATTATTATTGCTTTTACTTTCAAAGGCAGCATTTTGTAGTACTGTCTCCAAGGCAAGTCTTATTTACAATACCTTATAGTTTTACATTTCAGTTGGTAACATTTGATTGGTCAGTGCTTATAGCATTGCCTTGCACCCTTTTGAAACCTAGATGATTAGGCAGAGTTCATTTACATGTGTTTATTGTTGAATTCTTATTTTTCCAGATGAAGGGGACAATTAAAGATTTTTTTGACAGGTGCTTCAGGACTGTCATCAGGTGTTTTATGTAAAATATTTTTAGTAAAGTATTCATTTTTAGAATACAGCATCTAGCCATAGTGTTAACATTACCTTTGTTTTCTCTCGCTCTCTATATCTAAATTTATTTTCTCTTTAATTTCAAAGAAGATTTTGAGTCATGATGCTATTGTGTTCTTTAGTATTGTATACTCTTTGATTGTTTTTAGTACCTTATTTGCCTAGTTATGCCAATAGGTTGTAGGAATTAACAGAAATAATATGAATGTGTGATGTTAAGTCTGTAACTGGAAAAATTGCTAAAAGAAGAATGTATGTATATGAGGGTTGGTATAGAGATGTATCAGAATGAGACATTGTGGGTATCCTCTGGGCAACTAGTAAAAAGCATATGTTGGCTCCCAATGGGCAAACCAGAAATACTGAACAAAACAGCTTTTCTATGTAAGTATTAGCCAAATACCCTCTCACAAAGAGGAATATCCTTGGTAAGCTCCACTTCTAATATAAACAGATTTGGGAAGGGGTGGTTTATAAACTAGAGATAGCTGTTTAGAAAGAAAGCCAGGCTTTTTCAAAATCATGCTTAAGAAACAGATTTGGGCACTATCAGAATTTTTGATGGTAATAAGGCAAAACTGTACTGTCATTTTTTACACTAAATTTAGTGGAAGATTTACTTTAGGGTCACTGTATAAGCATATATTTATCTGTAAGGCCTGGAGCTCTGCTGGGAACAATTCATTTAACTTCATTGCTAAAATGTTGGCCAAAATGTTAATAATTTAATTAATGTGTAAAATAGGCTAATAGTTTTCTAACGAGTCATTTCAGTCTTTATTAACTTTATGCGTGAAAATAGTTTGGACTAATTATGGTACTGATCATGAAATCCATCTCTAGTAATATACTGTAAAGTTTGACTTGTACTGAAGTCAGGCTTCCTGAGAAGGCATGATAAAAAGCCGGCTGTGAGCCATGAGGGCCAGGAGCTTTGCAGTTATTTTGTTTGCCAATGACTTTAATTACCTCCCCACAGCAATGTTGTTTTTATGCTGTCACTCACTCAGGTCATCTAAAGGAGTTATGGCCCTGGGCATTGTTTAGGTATTGTTGGATTTTGAGCTCTACAGTTTTCATTCAAGATAATTGTAGATGTTGTCATAACAACTTACAGAAGCTTGTTGAATTTTCTAACCTGTCATTTACTTGTTTCCCCTTGATACAAGAGATTGCGTTCTTAGTTTTGTCTAGTTTAAAGGAACTGGCTAGCAATTTAGAGGGAACTAGTACATCATAAGAATAGTCTACCATTGTATTTATTTCATATTCTGAGAGACTCTTACATTGTAATTTTAGTGTATCATCTTATGGTAGTTTAAACTACTTCTCACCAAGGGGCAGCTATCCCCATGATCATTTAGTTTTTACTGCCTTGAGTTAGATTTATAGTTGTATATTGTCCATTATGTACAGAGATTAAGATGTAGATGGAGGAAGAGGATGTCTCTTATCTGTCCAGATTTTGCAGCTATACCTGACACAGCTGCCCTTTCCAGATGCATGTTCTAGTCATTTGTTGCACTGTCCAGAAAAATACTTAAGCCCACTAGTGTCTTACATTGTACCACACTGTCTCAGCCAGTATACTCCAAAGCCTTAACACCTTCTATGTGAACTAGCATTTTCTCATGTCTAATTTGAAATGTTCCCTTTTCAGCTGACACCTGAAGTCACCTTCTTCCTTTCTCTGTTCTTTCTGTCGATCTCCACTTTGTAACTTTTTTGAAACAGTAATCAGCAACAAAATCGATCCCTTCCTCTTAAGTTCACCGCTCCAACAATATATCAAATAAGTCAAAAAAAGAGCTGTATCCACCAGGCCAAATAAAAACTTTAATAAAAGATAATAAAATACCAGCATGAGCGCTTTTGGGCAAAGCCCTTCTTCAGACAGTATTAACACAGTTACTTGCAACATCAAATATATACAAATTCGAAAATCAATGGACCAGTCAACTTTATGCATCACCCGCCTCCTTTTCAGTGCGAGTTTTAAAGAATAGCTCCATTTAACCCTGGTGCATGATGTACAACAAGTTCAATGATCCATTTAAGTTCATTAAATTCAGTTAAGTTGGAAATGTCCCCACCCCTCTGATTCATAGTAACAACCTGTATAATGTTGTTGCGTCTTTCGGCTTTTCCTGGTTAGGGGTCGCCACAGTGGAACTCCGGTCTGCTAATGATTGGTAGTTGATTTTTACGTGTCGAGTTACCAGCCCTGATGCGCAACCTTCAGCAAAGGTACACCCATTCACGCATGTCTCCACGCACAAGACGCTCTAGCTGAGAATCGAACTGGACAGCGTCTTACTGTGAGGCGACAACGCTAGCGCAGCACCACCACCGTGGGTAGTAACAACCTGAAAAACTATGACTTGGAAACTGTAATAAGTGTTGATATAATGCATTATGTTTGTCCCTAAGGCATATAGCCAATAAATGCTTCAAAATTCTAACCTTCAGTTTACAATTGGTTTTCCCAACAAAATAACATAGACATAGTTTGCATTGTGCTAAATCAACAACATTAAAAGTGTGACAGTCTGCATATAGACTAAAATTATACCTCTTGTTGGTTATAGGATGCTCAAAGTAGTTCTTAACACTAATATAGGAACAAGCCTTGCAATTTCTCCAAGGGAACATACCAGTCCTCTTGGAGGTATATCTGGATGCTTGTCTCATGTTAGGCTCATGGCATAACAGGTCCTTTAAATTGCTATAATGTTTAAAACCAAATACAGTTTTTTCACTTACAACATTTTTCAACTGGTCATCACTTAAGAGAATCTTCAGGTTGTGTTTAATAATATCGCATACCCCACTTGTATTGTCACTATACTTTAACATCACACGTGGATTAGAGACTTTGTCCCTGTCAAACTGTTTTCTCCCTTCCACTTCATGACTCCCATTCCAATTGGAAAACCAAGGACGAGCCTTATCATTTCTATGTTTATAAGAGACCTCTATCCCTGTGTGAATAATTTTTTGTGTATAGCCTCTACATTGCATATGGTTTTGTGGATTCACTATCTCCCCTTGAAATGTGACATCATTAGTACATAAACATGATACTCTATGACCTTGTCCAACCACAATATTACTGAACGTACGTCTAGTATGCATACTATCAAAACTTAGATAGTGATTCTTCCAGCAGTTTTTTTCTTAACAGCTTAGTATATAAGCATAAATTATATTCTTTACCTGTATGTACATCCAGAAAATCCATGGTAGCCCTATCACTATATACTTTAAATCTCAAAAAAATCTATTGTATTCCCTAAATAGTCAATAAAGGACCATAGCTCCTCCTCGCTATCTCACCACAACAAAAAAATGTCGTCCACAAATCAAACATAATACAATAAAGATCTTTTCCATGGATGTTCCTTATCAAAAATATTACTTTGCTCCCAGGATGCTAGAACCAAATTCACATAAGAATTTGTGCAGGGTCTGCCCATAGCCACACCCTGCTTCTGTCTATAGTAAGAACTATTATAGAAAAAGATGTTGTTCTCTAATATTAACCGCAATACCTCACCTATAAGGTCATTCATATGTGCATCAAAGACTTTCTTGTCCCTTAAAATTTTTTCTATGGTTGCAAGGCCATATTCATTACTTATCACTGTAAACAAACTGTTTACATCAAGCGTGACTAAAAGTACATCAGTAGTGTCAACATCTTAACAAAATCAAAAAGATTAGTCAAAAATTGCCCGGTATCCTTCAGAATTCTGTGAAAACATGAAATAACCTTTTTTAATTTCGTTTCTGTCTAAATGGACAGGTGTTCCTTCATCCAACCTCTACCTGGGACTATCGGTCTCATTGGAGGTGTTGTGAGGTTCTTATGTATTTTGGGTAATGCTTTAAACAGAGGTATGACTGGATGCGCTGTCCAAAAGAATTTGAAGATATCATCATCTACCAAGCCGTGTTCTCTTAATACTAATAAATGCTGTTTAATTTTCATTATCGCATTCCTAACCATAAGGGGTGATAAAAGCTTGGTTTTAAACAAGGCTTTATCCTTTGTGCCCAATAAGAGCTCTATATTGAATGAAACAATTCTTAACCTCTTTGGTAGGAATGTTACTTTAAAAAATCTTTTCGGTAAAAATGAGCAGTTTAAGAGAGTTATGATGAGGCAGCCAAGTACATATGTACCCCCGATGCATCCTACTGTTCAAACTTTTTTAAAAACATGTGAATGAGACATAAGGGAGTATTTAGGTAAAAATATACACAAGTATAATAATTTAAGGCCTTTAGAAAGACAAGCCTTAAAATCTTTGATGGAAGATGAACAATTGGTTATCAAACGTGCTGATAAGAGAGGTGCGGTTGTAGTTTTAAGTTCGGGTATGTATAATACAGCATTATTAGAACTCCTTGGTGATTTAAAAACATATGAGCATTTATCACCCCTTTGTAGCATGCTCTGCTCTCTGCAGTACAACAGGCATAACTTGTCATATGTGAGGCAAAAAGAGGCCACTTGTCTCTCTGTTCATTGACTTGTGTCTTGTTGGCCAATTTATCTACTGCTGGGCATAGCCCATTTATAGACAGGATTTGGGGGTGAAAAGCTGTACATGTAACATAGGCAGACATGAAATAATAAACAGTGATTTTTTTTTTTTATCTCATCTGTTTGTAATATGCTGGGGAATTTTTTCTTTAAAAAAGCATAGTATTGTTTGCTGTTTTAAAAATGGAAATTAAAAAGTGACTTGAAAAGTTAAAAAAGAATGATGTAATGTGATCCTATCTCGCCTACATTCTGTACAGATGGGTTCGGAGCCGATCCTCGGCTCCGACTCGGCACGCTATACTATAAAACAAAGTCTCTTATTGGCTGAGTTACCTCATATCCCAGGATGCCCCACTACTGCTTCCCCAGATCTCGTTTGCCGCTTCTACAGCATAGACGTGGTCTCAGACTTGGCTGAGCTAAGTGCCTCTTAGTGATTATTTTTCTGTCAGAATTTTCGCTAAATTTACCCAAAAGCTGTTTTAACAGCTACTTATTGTTGTGTGACTGATTTTTTTTTGAAAGTTTGTGGTAAAAATTGTGTTTTCTTTGACGGTAAAGGATCCCGTTTAAGTTAGAGGGGCCTTTGCCTAGCCCACGCACCTTAGTTAGGGCTGTTTAACAGCTACTCATTATGTGATTTTGCAATTTAGAACTTTGTGGTAAATTGTATTATTTTCTTAGTGGTAAGTGTTCCCGTTTAACTTAGAGGGACCTTGCCTTAGTCTACGTGTATTTTCTTTAAAGTCAGTGTTGAAGTTCTTTCTCTTTAAAGTTCAGTTGAAGGAGATAGCCATGTCTAAAGAACATAGGCCATCAGGATTTAAAAAATGTTCAAAATGCAATTATAAAATGTCCATTACGGATGACCATTTGTTATGTGTATACTGTTTGGGGCCGAAGCACCTACAGAAATCCTGTAGTGTTTGCCACGCTTTTTCCTCTCGCGTGCTCCAAGAGAGGAAAAATAAGTTGATTTTGAAAGGGCTTATTACCCCTTCCTTTGAGGAAGCCCTATCTTCTTCTTCTTCCCCGTCGAGGAAGAAAAAATCTTCGGCTCCGACCAGCCCGTCGGATCCGGCAGCAAAAAAGTCACGGCAGGCTTCTCCGTCGGCTCCATGGACTTCGGAGCCGAGGGCGGAACGGTCTGCCTCGATGTCTCCAGCCTCGACTCCTCTGGCTTCGGAGCCGAGAGCTCGGGCGTCAAGAGGCGAGTTATCTCCATCGGCTCCACTGCCTTCAGAGCCGATGAAGGTTGCCCACTCAGACTCTTCCCCTTCGGTGCCGAAGTCCACATCGGCTCCGAGGGAAATTGCAGTAGTGGTGGAATCTCCCTCGGCGCCGATACTTCTCAAAGCCATTCGGAGCCGGTCCCCCAGTCTTTTGGAGCCGGTGGAAAAGTTGACTCGGACCCGGTCGGTCTCTTCTCGGTCGTCGAGGATGTCCGATTCGGATGTAGACAGGGTGCTTCAAAGGCTTTTTCAGTCTCCGGTCTTTCAAAAGTTGGTCTCGGCTCCAGCCCAGTCAGCTCTGGAGCAGTTTTCCCACGCTGCCATCTTGGTTCCTCCTCCAACAGCTTCGGCACCGTTGGAGTCGGTGTTGGTGGAGCCGGTGGAGGTTGTCGGGTCGGTTCCGACCCTAACTCCAACCCCACCCTTCGGGTCGGTGTTCAGTACGCGGACCTCCTCTGTCGGCCCCGGGGGGACGCTTCGGGACCGATCCTTTCGGTTCCGAGCCTCCCTCTCGGTGCGGCGGGAGTTCCGACTGCTGTTGTGGCCTTGGGGGTTGAACCTTCCTAGGACTCTGGGGGTCCCGCCTTCAAGGCCATGAGGAGTGCCTTGGCCAATTCCTCTCTGGCCACTTCTACCATCTCACCACCACCTTCCCTTGGCACGGAGTCTGGTTCCTTTGCAATCCCCCTGTCTCACGACAGCGGAGCCCTTGGGCCTGAGGTTACCCCCATCGGGGGTTCCCTTCTTCCTGGAGGTCCCTCTGAAACGTCTTTGGAGGAACCCCCGAGGAAGAGACAGTGCAAGAGGAAGCACGTTGACTCCCCTGATGAGTCTCTCACCTCTGATACCGACCTCGATGATGCGGAAGGGTCCCCCAAGTCGTCCTCGGATGATGTATCCTTTGCGGACATCTTGGAAATCCTTAAGCAACGAGGCGACTGGCAGTCCAAACCCCCTTCTGCTGAGGAGTCGGTGTTCCTCAAGGCCTTCGGGGCTCAGCCCTCTGCCTCCTGGGTGTCTCCGCCCTTTGATGAGCTCCTGGATTTGATCTCTCGAAGGGCGTGGGAACATCCGGACTCTGTTGAACCGGTGCCAGCTCGCCCCAATAAATTCCTTTCGGCACCCCCTGATAAGGACTTTCTTACCAAAGGTGTGGCTGTAGATGCCTTGGTGGTGGCATCTGCTACCCAACAAGATGTGGCAGAGGCTTCAACGTCCATCCATCCTCCTAATAAGGAGTCTAGGAGCATGGATTGGTACGGGAAGCGCACCCTTGCTTCAGCAACCTTTACATTAAGGTCTCTGAACTACCTGACGCACTTTACGAGACTGCGGAGGGATCTGGTCAAGGAGCTTTCGGATACCCTCTCTGGTAACTTACCTGAGCAGTTAGCCCAGACGGTTAACTCCCAGTTGGCTACCCTGTCCTCCCTATCCAACTCGTCCATGAGGCTCATTTCGTATGCAGCCGAAGGAGCGAGCAGGGCGGCGGGCACAGGTGTTGCTCAACGGAGACAAGCCTGGCTACGCCTATGTCACTTTGCGGAGGCCTTTAAGTCTTCCTTTGCCGACGCCCCCTTCGATGGGTCCTCCCTTTTTGGACCCAAGGTAAAGGACACGTTGACTCGTTGCGAGCAGGAGGGTAAGACTTTAACTGCCGTAGGGGCCCGGTTTTCCACTCCCTTCAGACCTTATCCCAAGGCTTGAAGAGGAGGGAAAATGTGGTTCCGTAAGTCTCAAAAGTCTTACTCATTGCAGCAGAGCGATTCCCCTTCTAGAGGCAGAGGAAGGGGAAATTTTTCAGGGAGATGCCATCCCAGAGGCGGCGGAGGCCCCCGCAACACTGGAGACCATGAGTCCTTTCGTGGCTCCTCCTCCTTCCAGCATCCCTGAAGGAGTGTCCGACTGTGCAGCTCCGGAGCCAGTCGGGGGTCATTTTTCGAGGCACCTAAAGGCCTGGGAAAGTATCACTCAGGACCAATGGGTGCTCCGAATCATCACCGGAGGTTACACCATTCCCTTCTCTCAACCCCCCCCCACCATCCCAAAGAATCCCGGACCCGCCACCCAGTCAACGGGATATGGCAGCCATCGAAATTTCAAAGCTGCTTCAAAAAGGAGTCATCCAACCTGTCCCCGCAGATCAGGCCGGATCAGGGACTTACTCAAGATTCTTTTTGGTACCAAAAAAGACCGGGGACTTGAGGCCCATTTTGGATCTCAGCAGGTTAAACCGATCAGTGAAAAAGTCCAAATTCCGGATGGTCACCTTGCAAACCATTCTCCCGCTTCTGGAGAAGGGTGTTTGGATGTGCTCCATAGATCTCAAGGACGCCTATTATCACATCCTGATAGATCAGGTGTCCAGGAGACACTTGCGCTTCAGCCTAGGGGACAGTCATTTCCAGTTCCGTGCACTGCCCTTTGGTCTCACCACAGCCCCCAGGGTGTTCACCAAATGTTTGGCAGTGGTGACTGCTCACCTGAGAAGTCTAGGATTCCAAGTGTTTCCATACCTAGACGACTGGCTCCTAACTGCCACCTCAAGGCATCTACTCTTAAAAACTCTAGCAGCCACTATCTCCCTAGGCATCTCCTTAGGAATCACCTTCAATTGTACAAAATCCATATTGCTGCCATCACAGCGTATTCTGTTTATTGGTGCAGAAATAGACTCAAGACAGATGCGAGTCTATCTTCCTGTGGAAAGGATAGTAACATTGCAGTCTCAGGTTCGGGCGTTACTCCTCAGACGTCGCGCTCCAGCGAGAATGGTACTGCAGCTGCTAGGTTCCATGTCAGCCACCATTCTTCTCATCCCCTTGGCAAGGTTGCATATGAGGATACTCCAGTGGCTCCTCTCAGTCCAGTGGTCTTATCAAGATCTCCCCCTCAGTCACCACATATTGATCACAGAAACGTGCAAACAGGATCTTCGCTGATGGCTTCTTTCCTCCAACCTGGATCAGGGGCGACCCTTCGTTCCCCCACACCCCTCGACCACGTTGACTATGGACGCCTCCCAGACAGGGTGGGGGGGACATTATCTGGACAGGTCGGTCCAAGGCACATGGCGCTCCGACGAGAATCTTCTCCACATCAATATCCTGGAAATGAGGGCGGTGCTTCTAACGTTGCAAGCACTGCACGATCACCTTCCCCATGGGACGATTGCCATTCAGTCCGACAACATGTCAGTAGTCTGGTACTTGAACAAGCAAGGAGGGACCAGGTCTTACCCCCTTTGCAGAGAGGCCATGAAGGTATGGGGTTAGGCGATTGCTACCAAATGCTTTCTAGTGGCAACACACATTCCGGGGACATCCAATGTGTTAGCCAATAGACTGAGCAGGACTATTCTCTCCCCTCACGAATGGTCCTTGAATCACAAAGTGGTAACACAGATTTTCACGAGATGGGGAGTTCCATGTTGCGATCTTTTCGCAACTCCCCTCAACGCAAAATGCCAGCAGTTCTTCTCTCTCATTCCAGTTCTGGGGGAGACCCCCAAGGATGCTCTGGTCCAAGCTTGGCCCCCCGGTCTGCTATACGCCTTTCCACCGGTTCCCCTTCTCCCCAGGGTGGTTCAGAAGGCGATTCATTTGGGAAGCAAAATGATTCTAATCGCCCCATACTGGCCTCGTCAAGTTTGGTTCCCCTTTCTTCGCAAGTATGCATTGGACAGTCCCTGGTTCCTGGACCAAGTTCCGGACCTCCTGACGCATCAGTCAGGACAGCTCCATCAGTCCCTCCATTCTTTGAAGCTAGCAGCCTGGTTACTCCTCTTCCGACTATAGTTAGGAGTCATTCTTTTGACCCTGAAGTCATGCATATTTTGTCTTCGGCCCACAAGACTTCTACTAAAAAGATGTATAACAGTAAATGGAAGAGGTTTGCTATTTGGGCCCAACTCCGAGGATTAGACCCTATGACAGCTTCTGTGTCAGAGGTTCTGAAGTTTTTAACTTCCCTGTTCAACCAGGGTTGTTCGGTGTCTACCATCAAAGTTCAATTGGCAGCTATTTCCAATTTACATGAGAACGTAGAACCACCTTTAATGAGCAATAAGTTGTACAAAGCTTTTATTAAAGGAGCTTGGCTTCTTTGGCCCCCTATTTCGCATCCTGCACCACCGTGGGACCTTAACGTAGTGTTAGGCGCATTAACTGCACCTCCCTTTGAGCCGGCAGCAACCTGTGACTTGAAATTCCTTTCTTGGAAGACTGCCCTTCTAGTTGCTATCACATCAGCCAAGCAAGTTTCAGAACTTCAAGCCTTATGTGTAAAACCACCATACCTGGTATTTCACAAGGATATAGTATCTCGTAGACCAAACCCATCCTTTATACCAAAGGTTTGTTCTAACTTTTGTTTGCAACAATCACTGGAATTACCGTTTTTTTTCCCTAACTATACAAACAGAGCTGAGTATACCTTTCACAGCTTAGATGTGCACAGACAACTATGTTTCTATTTGGATAGGACACACCAAACACGAAAATCAGATCAACTGTTTGTGTCTTTTTCGGACAATAAATTGGGCAAAGCCGTCACGAAAGTCACTATTGCCAAGTGGATCAGAGACTGTATCAGTCATATTTATCGCATTTCAAATAAAGAGCTTACAATTCCTGTGAAAGCTCATTCTTCCAGGGCTATGGCCACTTCGGCAGCCTTTCATTCCAAACTCTCTATTAATGACATCTGTGTGGCTGCTACATGGTCTTCTCTACACATCTTTGTTTCTCACTACAAATTGGATGTGGCATCTAGGGGTCGAGCTTCCTTCGGTTCCACGGTACTCTGGACCGTTTTCCAGTGAGCCACCCAGGAATTAGGTGCTAGGGACGCTGTCCCATCTGTACAGAATGTAGGCGAGATAGGATCACATTACATCTTTTAGTTATGTACTTACCATAACTTTAGATGTATGGGATCCATCTTGCCTACATTCCTAATAACCCACCCTCCTTCCCCCTACCTTGGAGGCCAGAAGAGACCGGATGGTCCGAATACAACTGTTTCCTCTCTTGAAACACCTGGCAATATTATAACAACAGTCTATGTGGGTGTGCATGTGTGCGGACAAACAAGATCCGGGGAAGCAGTAGTGGGGCATCCTGGGATATGAGGTAACTCAGCCAATAAGAGACTTAGTTCTATAGTATAGCATGCCGAGTCGGAGCCGAGGATCGGCTCCGAACCCATCTGTACAGAATGTAGGCGAGATGGATCCCATACATCTAAAGTTATGGTAAGTACATAACTAAAAGTTGCTCTTGAAGATGGTGCGTTCCAACAAATTATGGACAAAGTTTCATATATATATTAACTTTTGCTGAATATTCTATTTCCAAGTCTACAATTAAACTGAATATGCATTCACACACATCAGGCTAGGAAGGAATACTGGTACACCAGGCTAGGAAGGAATACTGTTTGGCTAACAAAGAGCGTAAAAAAGGAGTTGCAGAAGCAGAGAACAGGTCATCAGCTACCAGCTTCTGGAAAGTGAGTTAGTAGATGGCACAAAGAAACTGTATCAGGTTGCAAGCCAAAGACAGAAGGATAAAGAAGATAGTCAGGCAACCTTCATAAGGGATGCCAGCAACATCCTGCTTAATGGTGCAAAGGACATCAAAGGCAGATGGAAGGAGTTGTTCTAGCAGCTTCCGAATAAAGAAAACCCACCAGAAGCTTTACTACCCCAGACACAGCCTGCAATGAGAGAAGAAGAGTAGCCCAACATAAAAGAAGTACGAACATCACTAAGGAGGAAATCAGCAGGGTCGGATGAGGTCACAACAGATTTGATAAAGATGCTAGGAGAGATAGGGGGGATAACTGGTTTCTAAAGGTACTCATTGCAGTGTGGAGAGAAAGGTGTATCCCAGATAACTGGAGAATAAGCATACTCATGCCAGTGTACAGGAGTAAAGGTGACATCCACAACTGTGGGAATTACAGAGGCATTAAACTCCTATTACATTGCATGAAAGTTCTGGAGAAGGTGATTGATAAACAGATACACTCAGTAGCAGCAAGTAAGATGGGCGAGGGGCAGTTCAGATTTAGATCAAGATGCAGCACAGCTGACCCAATGTTTGCAGTGAGACAGATAGGCTAGCTAGGCATGAAGAAAAGTCTAACTGGGCATTCCTAGAATTGGAGAAAGCATATGACAAGGTCCCAGGAAAGCTGATTTGGACAGTCCTGCAGTGCTTCAAAGTCCCAGAAACACTGGTAGAATTAGTGCAGGTTATGAACAGGACCCAATGACTAAAATATGTACAGTGTTCACTCTCACAGAAGGGTTCCCAGTGGGAGCGGGTGTGCATCAGGGTTCAGCTCCGAGCCCACTGCTGTTCATACTGGTGACAGATTACATTAGCAAACAGGTTGAAAGGGACAGTTCAGCAAAGACGCTGTATGCAGATGATATGGCATTACAGGCAGACTTTGAACAAGAACTTTAGCAAAGGATAGGGAAATGGAATGCAAAACTGAAGGCACATGGTCTGAAACTAAGTACATATAAGACAATGTTAATGGCAGCAAATTGGGGAAATCAGAAGAAGCTGGGAATTGAGATGGAAGGGAAAGAGTGGAACAGGTTAACAGCTTCAAGTATCTGGGAGGGGTGGTTGAGGAGAAGAGAAGTCTGAATGAAGAGGTCAAAGCTAGAATCATAGGGGCCTTAGCCAACTGGAATAAAATCTCAGGTGTAGTGTATGACAGAAAAATGCCAAATAAGCTGAAAAGTAAGGTGTACAACATAGTGGTGCAACCAGTACTGCTGTATAGTAAAGAAACCTGGGCAGTAAAGGCAGAGCAGATGAGAAAGCTAGAAGTGATGGTAATGAAGTGCCTGAAATCGGTGGTAGGATGCACAATTTGCGACAGATGAAACGAGGACGTAAGAGCAGAAGCCAAAGTAGCTGCAATTTCAGAAAAGATCAAAGAGAACAGATTGCAGTAGTTCAGGCACATGTGCAGAAAAAACAAAAGACAGTCTGCTGAAGAAGATTTGGGGCAGACAGGAAGAAGGCAAAAGGAAACAGGGGCAAAGAGGTGGATCAATTGTATGAGAGATCTGAGACAGTCAGGTATGAATATCGAAGAAGGCAGGAGTGTGGCATAGAATCGAGAGAGATGGTGACAGTTAAAACGACACCACAGCCCCATGTAGAAAAATGGGAAAAAGGGGGCTGATGATGATGGACCAGGCACTGCATTGATTTTATTAACATTAAGATAGAACCCTAGGTCTGATAACCTGGAGTTTAAGGAATGAAACTAAAGTTATAGATTACTGTTGGTGGTGTCTGTGGAGTCATTAGAGAGGGTGACGGTTGAGTCATCTGCATACTGAATCTGTGTCACATGGCTGCAGTGTGACACACCAGTGTCAAAATGGTATAGGGAAGAAATGGAGCTATTCTATGTAACAGTTTAAAATCTGATAGAAAGGTAATGAGTGAACAGTTTAGTTACACTGGCAGTGAGGCCAAGAGAATTCATCATCTGAAGTTGCTTGGAGTAGTTGACTGTATCATATGTCATTTAAAACAAGTCAAGATATATTGCACTGCCATAGTTACTTTTCCCAGTTTCAGTGCAGGTAGATTCATCTTCATCCATTAGTGTCTGAGCTATGATGAGTCTAAATTCATGCAGGAAAGTAAAAGGAGGTTTTCACTAAGTAGTTACTACAAGAGCTGAGAGTGAAGACATTATTCAGGTTCCCTGGATAGTGGGGATACTGAAGCAATGGCAATGTAGTTTTCATTTCATTTCTTAAAAAATAATGAGTCCCTTTCCAAGAAAGACCAATTTTTTGAACATGGAGAATTTTATTTATTGACATTTCATTACCGGGATAGTCCTATTGGGTCTCATTTTTAGCGGAGGTCCCATTGAGAAGAGGTCCACAAAGTATTACAAAAACATTTTACGAACAAAAATTTTACAATCTTCAAAAAATAATACAAAACATCTACAGTTTAAATAACTATACCAAATTAGACATGGTGTGACAATATTGGTTAAGAATAGATGTGACTTGCATGGCAATGATTTAATATTTAGAGAAATTTTAGCCAGTTTATAGAGAAATTAAAGATAAATCGGTGTAATGCGAACAGGAATTGCAATATGAAATGAGAGAAAAAAACAGGGTTATGGCATATTTAGATAGAGATTCAGGTGGAGAGAAATGAATTGATGTTAGGAACTGTAAGGTATGAATAGGTGTTTGAGGGTATAGTTTATCCTGGGGTTAAAGGACTGGAGGTAGAGTATCCCTAACCTTCTTTATGGTACTATTTGTTATAATAGTGATATTCAGTACATCTGGCTACTGTTTTCAGGAATATATGTGGGAAAATATCTAGAGCTATACATCTTGGTTTCACTTTGCTCAGATACTTGAAGACAGTGACAACAGAAATGGTTTCTTTTATGAGTAGTGATTTGAGGGGATTTGATGGGTGAGAAACATTTGTACTGTAGCTGTCTTATGGTAGTTTACTGACTGAGTGAGTCACAGATGTGCTTAACAAAATGATTTCCCTTTTACAGATCATTGAGATGTGAAAAGGGGTATGGTGTAGAATTATGCAACCAGCTAGGTAGATTTATTAACCTCTTCATTAAAAGAGAACACCCTGTGCCACACCCTACTGACACTAAGTGGCTCCCTGTCCATGACAAGCTACTACTTGGGTCCCTAATTTGTAAGCTCCCCTAACAAAATTCCTTCCTCCTTTTCTGTTTCTGCTTAACTACTGATCCTTGTCTTCTACAATCCAAGATCCATACCTCAAGAATTCATAGCCCAGCAAACCCCTAAGACATGGTACATTAATTATTTATTTCTAGAAACTTTACCAAACACCGTTTTTCGCATTTAACCGTGGGAATCTCCCAACCAGATTAAAAAATATGCAGTCAAACCCACTGATGTTCTTTGTGTTTCACTGTTGCAGTCATTACATTCGGATAATCCTGCTGGCAGGTTGCCCTTAGTCGGCCTGAATTCCAAAGTCTTGGGCCCTGCGTTGGCTGTGGTCACCTCTTCCCTGACATCAGGTCGTCAGGGGTATAAAAGAAGCAGCCGACGCCATTTTCTTCAGTCTTTCTTGCCGTGTGGTGCCTGAAGCAGAAGCAGTTCACAAGTGCCGGTCGGCCGACTCTTGAGATTTTCGTGTTCGAGTTTCAGACCCGATGTCTTCAATAAAGCTAAGTACTCAGTTTTGGAAATTTTTTCTTGCTCCAGACCGATGTCAGAAAAAGTTAATAATTGTATTTCTTGTGGAAAGCAAATACCTCATAAGGACTTTCATTCTTACTGTATTCCTTGACTAGGCCCTGATCACAACGTTTCTGGTTGTCGGTTTTGTGCTAGATTTAACCAACGCACTATTAAGCGTCGGTATGATTTTGCTTTAAACTATTTTGGACACCGGTTTAATTATCCAGAAATGTTGTCGGATAGCCATCCAACTACTGGAGTTCATAAAAAATGCAAAGAAAAGGAGAGAGATAAACAACCGAGGTCCAAAACCGATGACAAAGCTTCTCCTAAGCCAGTCGCTGGTTCGCCGGTTCTCAGTGAGGCGCTTTCGCAGATCCTGATGCCCGCTACTTTAGAGTCGCAGGCCGCTACTGACTCACACGTGGAGTCAGCTATGCCGCTGGAAACTCAAGGTATTGGAGCCTCGGACACTATTCCCTCAGCTGGGTCCAGAGCCGCTGAGGAGGCACCGGCTTCTGAGGGTGTATTCAGACCTAAACATCTTTACATTAAACCAACTTCAGCTTCAAAGGCAAAGACTAAAGCACCTTCTAAAGCAAAGAAACAAACTCAAGATCCACGTGGACAGGCCTCTATGCCCAAAAAACAGATGCTCAAAATGGCTGAAGACTTGATTACCTTGATCAGGGGTTCCCATCCCCCTCCTGATAAGAGGCCTAGGCAAGAGACTGACTATGAATCTTCAGATCAGGTTTCTATTTCTTCTGATTCCTCTTCTGATCAGGAATATTCTCTTCCCCCCTATGAGGATTCTGATGCTGAAGAATCTATACCTTCAGCTTCTCCCCCAGAGGACTATTCTTTTGGGGAAACCTTGCATACCATGAGGGAGCATTTCTACTGAGACAGCCAAGATTTTTCAGAATCTAAAAAGAGGCCCATGGATTTCCTTTTACTTCCTCAACACAGGCTTCTAGCCATTCCACCTGTGTTAGACATTGTAGATGATGTGTTTTTGGAGTCTAGTCTGACCCCTGACTCCTTACCTCCAGCTCCTGTTAAGCCTGACAGATATTACAGGGTTCCTGACTCTCATAAATCCTTTTTAAAAACCCTGCTGCAGACCCAGAAACTATTTCACAGGGTCCCAAAGGAGTTAAGGCTTCCGCTGCAAAAAAAAACCCTACCCCCTCTGACAGGGATTCTGGGGAACTGGATAGATGGGGAAAAAGGTTTACACATCTGCTACCTTGGCTATAATGGCCTTAAACTGTCAGTTTCATATGCTCAAATATCAGCAACATGTCATGGCATTGCTTAAACAGAAAATGTTGTTAAACTCTGAATGTGCAGAAAACAAGGAAATGCAGGATTTATTGCATGCAGCTGAACAAGTTGGAAAGCATACTTTGCAATGTGGTTTTGATTCTTTGGAGGCCTCCTGCAGGGCTGCAGTTACGGGTTCTGTAATTAGGAGGTATGCTTGGTTAAGGGAACAAAATCTGCCTGATCATGTCAAAGTTAAATTATTAGATGCACCTTTACAGCATGATACTTTGTTTGGTGTTAAGGCAGAAGAGGGGTTAAAGAAAATGGAGGACAAAGCTAAATCTATGCAAACTGTCAAAGATTTTTTACAAGTACAGCCACCTAGGTTTAGTAGGCACCGGCCTACAAAGAATTGGTCCTTTCCTGTGTCAGACAGACCTCAAAGGGGCAGATCCAGATGCCCTAGAGGCACAAAGTTCATACAGATCAAGGCAATGGGGTGCTTCTACCTCCAAAGTTGGAGAAGACAAATCACAAACATACAGGAAACAGTCACAATGACTTCCCCCTGCCTGCACCAAGCACTTATCTCCTGGCAGCACCCTTAGGGGGAAAATTAGCACTTTTTTCTCAAAATTGGCACATTATAATCCAGGACAAGTGGGTTCTAAATATAGTGTCACAAGGCTACAAGTTCCATTTCCATACCCTGCCAAAGGCAAATGGCTGGCCAGATCTGCCAAAAAATCAATGGGCAGAGGCGCAAAAACAAGTCTCATCCCTCATGGACATGGGGGCCATTCAGCAAGTACCAGAGCAAGAGCAGGGACAAGGATTTTACTCAGGACTGTTCTTCGTATCCAGAAAGGACAAGGTCTGGAGACCAATACTGGACCTATCTATTCTGAACACATTCCTGGATATGCCAAGATTCAAAATGTTGACATTGCAGCAGCTTCTGCCCATGCTGGGCAAGAATGCTTGGCTTGTGACTTTAGACCTAAAAGAGGCATACCTGCATGTCCCAACCAGACAATCATGCAGAAGATACCTCAGATTCAAGGCTGGCTCAATGCATTACCAATTCTCTGCACTGTCCTTTGGCTTATCTACTGCGCCCAGGGTCTTTACAAAGTGCCTGGCACCAGTAATTGCATTCTGTAGACAAAGAGGAATACAAATATATCCTTACTTGGATGACTGAGAACAAGGACATTCTTCTACAGCATCTGGCGTTTAAGAAAGTACTTCTAACATGCCTAGGGTACACAGTCAATGAAAAGAAATCAAAACCAGTACCCTCTCAAGAGATAATATTCCTGGGTGCAAGCTTAAATACAACTGCCCAGATGGCTTATATCACGCCAGGCAAATAAAGGCAGCTGACTACCTATTGCAAAATGTTGGCAACAAAGGCCCAGTTATCTGCAAGAAAAAATCTGCAGGCTTTGGGTTTCATGGCATCCTACATCCTACTAATTCCATATGCAAGACTGCATATGAGGAAACTTCAGTGGTACCTACAAAGTGTTTGGACTCAACATTGCTACAGCCTGAAAACAATGATTACTCTCATTCCCTGTCTGCAACAGGAGTTTCAATGGTGGGCGAAGGCTTGTCACCAGATCAAAGGACAGCCATTCACATTACCCCCAGCCAGGCAGACACTAAGAACGGATGCATCAGTTTATGCATGAGGGGCCCACATGGCAGGAAGATGCATTCAGGGCACATGGGCCTCAAACCAAATGCATCTACATATCAATCAAAAAGAGATGCTAGCTGTTCAAAATGCCCTGACAGCCTTCAAGGACCTACTTCATCCGGGACAACTACTGATAAAGTCAGACAACACCACGGTCATGTGGTATATAAACAAGCAGGGGGGGCACACATTCTTACCCTCTTTGCAGACTAGCCATGACTTTGTGGGACACAGCATTGACTTACCAAGTACACCTGCAGGCACAATTCCTGTCAGTAAAGGAAAACATTCTGGCAGACGAACTAAGCAGAAACCTCATGGATCCCCATGAGTGGCAGCTGGATCCATAAGTCTTCAGCATGATAACAAGGAAATGGGGATGCCCGAACATAGATCTAGTTGCCTTCCCTCACAACTACCAAATAAAAAGATTCTGCACAAGGACTTATCACAGACAAGCATTGAAAGTGGGCACCCTATCTTTCAGCTGGAAAAACCTATCAGTATATGCCTTTCCTCCACTGCCTCTCCTTCCCAAGATACTCCTAAAGGTCAGACAGGAGAAGCCAAAGATGATACTGATTGCCCCAGACTGGCCCCGCCAGTACTGGTATCCAATCCCAAGGAGCTTGTCTTAATGCCCAGCTTGGACCTTATCTCAAATACCTCATCTACTGTCCCAGCATAACAATCAGATCCTGCACAGCCAACTCAGTACTTTAAACCTGGCAGCATGGTGGATAATGTAGTCATACAAAACACACCTCTTAGTAAAGCTGTGATGGATGTCATTTTGGAAGCCAGAAGGCCTAGTACTAGAAAATCGTATGCTGGGAAATGGAAGAGATTCTGTGCTTGGAACCAGGCACAAGGAACTGATACAGCTGCACCAAATATTCCTCATATTTTACAATACCTAACGGAGATGCTGGACAAAGGCCTATCTTTCTCATCAATTAAAGTTCATGCTTCTGCCATTTAGGCTCATTACAATACAGAGCCACCAATCTTTTCTCATTCTTTATTAAAGCAGTACCTCAGAGGAGCCAAAATTTTAAGGCCTCCAAGGAGATCACCAATACCTGCATGGGACCTCAACTATGTCCTTTTGAGCCAGCTGCTACTGCTGATTTAAAGTTTTTATCTTGGAAAACAGCTCTGCTCCTAGCAATAACTTCTGCTAGATGAGTTTCAGATCTACAGGCACTCATGGCTGTGGAAACTTTTATCATTTTTTATCCAGACAGAGTCTCTCTGAGGACAAACCCAACATTTATGCCTAAGGTGGTGTCCAGTGTGGCTCTTAACCAAAATATTCATCTGCCAACTTTTTATCCAAATCCACAGAACAAGGGGGAGAGAATTCTGCATTCTCTGGACATACACAGACAGCTTAGATTCTACTTGAACAGAACCAAAGTTTTCAGGAAGACAGAGCAATTACTAGTGGCATATGCTGCAGGATCACAATGAAAGGCTATCTCAAAGCAGACTATTTCAAAGTGTAGGCCACTGCATTCGTTTCTGCTATTTACACCATGGCAAGCCAGTGCCTAAGGGCATTAGGCCACATTCAACCAGAGCTGCAGCGACTTCAGCAGCCTTTCTCAGGGGAGTACCAACCAAAGACATTTTATAGGCTGCTACTTGGGAGTCAGTGCACACCTTTACAAAGCACTATCATCTGCCACTCTACTCTAAATCCAGGGCAGGCTTTGCCACTGCAGATGTCCTTCAAGGATGCATCTGCAGTCATAACATATGGGTTGTCCTGCCTCAGGCAGCCCTTAGGTCGGCCGGATTCCAACGTCTAGGTCTGGCCTCGGCTGATGTTGCACTTTCCCCGACATCAGAACTTCTGGGGTATAAAGGTATCAGCCGACACCATTTTCCTCAGTCTTTCTTGCCGCGAGGTGCCCGAAGCAGAAGCTGTTCGCAAGTGCCGGTTGGTCAGATCCAGAGTTTTCAGCTACCGAAGACTTCGAAAAAAGCTAAGTACCCCGTTGGGGACTCTTTCTTGCCTCAGCCGATGTCAGACAAAGTAAATAACTGTTTAACTTGTGGGAAACAAATACCTCATAAGGAGTTCCATTCTTACTGCCTTCCTTGCTTAGGCCCAGACCACAACGTATCAGCTTGTTTAGCCTGTGCCTCCTTCAACCGACGGACTCTTAGACGTCGGTCGGAGTTTGCAGAAGAATTTTTTGGTACCGATTTTGCTTACAAAATGCCGTCGGAGATTCCGACTTCGCATATGGCCAAAAAACGCAAGGAAAAGGACCGGCACTCACAGTCCGCGGTTTCGGCTGAAACCACGGCTAGGCCTACCGCGAGTGTCTCGGTTTCGGCCGAAACCGAGTCCACGGTTATTTCTCCTACCAAAACCATCCCTCCAACCACCGAGGCCAGCGAGGCCCCGGCTGAGTCGGCTTCAGAACTCCCAACCGAAGCAAGTGCACAAGCATTGTCCGACACCATTCCTTTGGACATTTCTACCCCTGCACGTGGGGCAGCTAGGCCCCCAGCTTCTATGTCTATTAAGGCCTTCTCCAGGGCTAAAGCTGCAAAACTTTCAAAAGCTTTGCCTGCCAAATCTACTTCCCAGAGGCCTTCCTCAAGTTCTCAGATCCTCAGTCTTGCTGAGGACCTTATATCCTTAATTAGGGGTTCCCAACCTCACCCAGACAGGGCCTCCCAACCTCCACCAGACAAAAGTCCCAGGACTGACCCCTCTGAACCTCTCTCCTCTGATTACTCCTCGGATGGATCTGATTCGTCAGCCCATCAGGAAGGGGCCTACTCGCTTTATGAGGATTCAGATGCAGAAGATTCTATTCCTTCGGCCTCCCCACCTGAAGAATTTTCCTTTGGGGAGACTTTACACTCTATGAGGGAGCACTTTCAATGGCAGGGTCAGGATTTCTCTGATTCTAGAAAAAGATTAAGGACCTTTTTGCATTTGCCCCAGCATAGGCCCTTAGCCATACCACCTGTTCTAAATGTAATTGATGATGTGTATAATGATGTAAGTACTGCACCTGATTCTCTTCTCCCTGCCCCTGCCAAACCTGATAGATATTACAGGGTCCCGGATTCTCACTTCCACCTGTATAAAGCCCATGCTGCAGACCCAGAAACTATTTCTCAGGGCCCTAAAGGGGTTGCAGCTGCTACGGCCAAAAATCCCCTCCCCTCTGAAAGAGAGTCTAGAGCATTAGAGAGATGGGGAAAAAAGGTTTATACATCTGCTACTCTTTCTGCCAGGGCATTAAACTGTCAATTCCATATGATACAGTACCAAGAAGTTTTGTTAGATCAGCTGAATAAGAAGCTTTCTTCTCCTGAACCTTTAGACCGTAAATCCCTTCAGGATTTGGTACACAACTCTCAGCAGGTCAGTAATCATTTCTTAAAATGTGGCTATGATGCACTGGAGGCTTCATTTAGATCAGCTATGACTGGGGCAGTAATTCAGAGGCATGCCTGGCTAAAAGAGCAATCCTTGCCAGACCATGTCAAGGCTAAACTCCTCGATGCTCCAATGGAGAAACAAAATTTATTTGGCTCCCCTGCACAGGAGATTTTAAAGAAGGTGGAAGAAAAAGCAAAATCTGTGCAAACAGTAAAGGAATTTTTGCAAGTCCAACCACCGAGGTTCAGCAGAAACTGGCCTACAAAGAATTGGTCCTTTCCAGACACCTTCAGAGCGCAGAGGGGCAGGAACAGATGCCCTAGAGGCAGAGGTCAATCAAAGGGTGCCTACAGGGGCCATCAGTGGCAGCCTGCCAACCAGAGGAGTGGTGCCACAGCTGCACCTTCGACCACTACCACAGGACAGACCCAATGACTTGATTCTGATTCCGCCTACCAGGGATCAACTGGAAGCTCCCTTGGGCGGAAAGCTGGCTTTATTCTCGAAAAACTGGCATTGCATTACAAAAGATACATGGACATTGCAAACAATAGATAAAGGATACAGGTTTCACTTCCACACTTTACCAAAAAGAAGCGGAATGCCAAACCTTCCACCAAACCAGAAGTCAGAGGCTTTAAGACAAATCAGCAATTTACTTCAGATGAAAGCAATAGAAAGGGTGCCATCTATGGAACAAGGCCAAGGATTTTACTCCAGGTTATTCCTGGTGCCAAGAAAAGAAAACCAATGGAGGCCTATTCTCGACTTGTCCGCACTGAACACATATCTCATTGTGCCAAAATTCAAAATGCTGACCCTACAGCAACTTCTTCCCATGTTGGGCAAGGAGTCTTGGCTGGTGACTCTAGATCTCAAGGAGGCATACCTGCACGTCCCTATTCTACCAGATTGCAGAAGACACCTCAGATTTCTTGCAGGATCAGAGCATTATCAATTCTCAGCATTGCCCTTTGGCTTATCTACTGCGCCCAGAGTATTCACGAAATGCCTGGCATCAGTAATCGCACATTGCAGACTTCAGGGAATTCAAATTTACCCATACCTGGACGATTGCCTAATACAAGCGGACAACAAGACAAAATTGTTAAAGGACTTGCCCTATGTCATACACCTGCTACAGGCCTTGGGATACACAGTCAACATCCAAAAGTCAAGACTAGTGCCATCCCAAAGGATAACCTTTTTGGGTGCGGATCTGGACACAATCACTCAGATGGCTTTTCTCACAGAAGAAAAACAAAAACAACTTCCAGATTATTTCATGACTTTGACACGACAAACTCAGCTTACTGCAAGGAAAGTCCTGCAGGCTCTGGGTTACATGGCATCCTGCATAATCTTGATTCCACATGCCAGGCTGCATATGAGGAAATTACAATGGTACCTAAGGAATGTATGGTCTCAACACAGTCACAGTCTAGAAACCATGATACCAATCATTCCATGCCTTCAAAAGGAATTCCTGTGGTGGGCTCAGGCATGCCAGTACAACAGAGGGTTGCCTTTCAACAAACCAAAAACAAGGCAGACCATCACCACGGACGCCTCAGACCTAGGATGGGGAGCACACATGGAGGACAAATGTATCCAAGGCCTATGGTCTCAAGGGCATCTAAGCATGCACATAAACCAAAAGGAGATGCTGGCAGTGAAGCATGCAATCGAGGCATTCAAACCATTCCTCCAGCAAGGACATCTGTTAATAAGAACAGACAACACCACGGTCATGTGGTACATAAACAAACAGGGAGGCACACATTCCTACCCTCTATGCCGGATGGCAATGAATCTGTGGAACCTATGCCTGAATCTCAATATCCAGCTACAGGCCAAATTCATACCAGGAAAAGAAAATTCACTAGCAGACAGCTTAAACAGAACTACCACGGATGCTCACGAATGGATGCTGCATCCAGACATCTTCAAACTCATAACAAAGAAATGGGGAATGCCAGAGATAGATCTGTTCGCATCCCCACTCAACCACCAACTGAAGAAATTCTGCTCAAGGACATACCACCCACAAGCCTGGAGGGTGGACTCTCTCTCTTTCAGCTGGAATGCCCTAACAGTATATGCCTTTCCACCTCTTCCATTGATGTACAAGGTTCTACTGAAGATCAGGGAGGAACAACCAAAGGTGATACTAATAGCTCCGGACTGGCCAAGACAACACTGGCATCCACTACTGAGAAGCATGTCTCAGGCAAACTCATGGCCTCTACCCCTATGGCCTCTTCTTCTAATGCAGAACAATTTCAAGACCCTGCATCCAAACCTGAAAACACTGCAAGTAACTGCTTGGAAAATTCAGTAAAACCAAACCAAACTGTTTTATCTCAGAGGGTCAAGGACATTATCCTGGAGGCTCGTAGACCTTCCACAAGGAAGACATACTCAGCTAAATGGAAGAGATTTCTCATTTGGAGCACATCAAAGGGCACAGATGTCACAGTGGCAAACCTACCACACATCCTAGAATACTTAGCAGAATTGTTCCACAATGGCCTGTCTTATTCTTCCATTAAGATTCATGCTTCAGCAATTTCAGCAGAATACAATATTGATCCTCCTATCTTCTCTCACCCTCTTCTCAGAGAATTTTTTGCGAGGGATCAAAAATGTTAAGCCTCCACGAAGACCCCCTCTACCTGCATGGGATCTCAACTTTGTGCTGGAAAAATTGACACTACCTCCTTTTGAACCAGCAGCATCAGCAGACCTACAGTTTTTATCTTGGAAAACTGCTTTTCTTCTGGCAATCACTTCAGCAAGAAGAGTATCAGAGTTACAGGCATTAATGGCAGTGCAGCCTTTTCTTATCTTCCACCAGGATAGAGTGTCACTGAGAACCAATCCTACTTTCATGCCAAAAGTGGTATCCAGGGTATCCTTGAACCAAGCTATTCATTTGCCTACGTTCTTCCCTAACCCACAGAACAAAGGAGAAAAACTTTTGCACACCTTGGATATACACAGACAACTATGCTACTATCTGGACAGAACTAAAACCAACAGAAAAACTGACCAACTTTTTGTAGCATATGCGACTGGGGTGCAAGGAAGAGCAATTTCCAAACAGACAATTTCAAAATGGATAGGAAATTTCATTCGCTTTTGCTACTCTTTTCATGGAAAAACAGCTCCTGAAAATATTAGGCCTCATTCCCCAAGGGCCACAGCCACCACTACAGCTTTCCTACGAGGGGTGGCTACCAAGGACATTTTAGAAGCTGCTACTTGGAGCTCCGTGCATACATTTGCCAAGCATTATAATCTACCTTTATACTCCAGATCCCAAGCAGGTTTTGCAACTGCAGTTCTGCAGGGGATCTTAACTACACCATCCTTCTCTTAGTACCTCCTCCCCCAGTTTGGCTATGGTATTCTACCCATATGTTATGACTGCAGATGCATCCTTGAAGGACATAGTACAGTTTTGTACCTACCATAAATGTAGATGTCCGATAGGTATGCATCTGCAGTCAGGATTACCCACCCTCCTTCCCCTCTGTGGTATTCCTAGGGTGCTTACCCCTCTTTCAGCTAGCTGGGGGAATCTATTATGGTGTATTTGTTTGTATATATATATATATATATATATATATCTATATATATATATATATATCTATATATATATATATATATATATGTATATATTTTGCTATTGTTTGAAATTTTTCAGCTTTTATCCAAATTTAGCCTTCCTAGAGGGCACCTGGCATCTGGGGCAAGAAACACTGAGGAAAATGGCGTCGGCTGATGCCTTTGTACCCCAGAAGCTCTGACGTCGGGGAAAGTGCGACAATAGTCAAGGCCAGACCCAGACTTTGGAATCCGGCCGACCGAAGGGCTGCCTGAGGCAGGACAACCCATATGTTATGACTGCAGATGCATACCTATCGGACATCTACATTTATGGTAGGTACAAAACTGTACTTTCTGCAGGGTCTCATAGCCGCTCCTACTGCTGTTTAGCTCCAGCCTCCCAACTATAGCTTTGGGACTCTACCCAAATGTAATGACTGCAACAGTGAAACATGAAGAACATAGTACAGTTGTGTACACTTACCATAAATGTAGATGTTCGAGTGTATTCACTGTTGCAGTCCAGGTTACCCACCCGCCATCCCCCTTTTTTCTGCTGGAACTTTTCTTTCCTTCTCTGATTTATACAACCTATGTGGTGTATTTGCTTGTAGATGAAGGTAAAGTTTATATTGGTGCATGTATTTTTTATATATATATATATATATATATATATATATATATATATATATATAAATTTTGGCTACCCTTTTAGGGGGCACCTGACATCTGGGGCAAGAAAAACTGAAGAAAATGGCGTCGGCTGCTTCTTTTATACCCCTGAGGACCTGATGTCAGAGAAGAGGTGACAGCAGCCGACACGGGACCCAAGACTTTGGAATTCAGGCTGACTGAGGGCAACCTGCCAGCAGGATTACCCAAATGTAATGACTGCAACAGTGAATACACTCGAACATCTACATTTATGGTAAGTCTACACAACTGTACTTTCCTCTCCCTGCTTAAATATTCCTTGAAAGAAGCAGAATGCTAATGGTCTACCCTCTAGGAATGGTAAATCTCATTTTGTTTCCAACCACTGGAGCTTTTCTATAGCTTTGAGGGCAGAGATGAAGCTATCGTATTGCAAATGCTTTCTTTTCCATGACATACAGTACCTTAATAATTTCTGAGTTTTGAGTGATACCAAATTGTAAATGTAACAAAGTGGTCCTGAATACTTTCAGTCATATTGCCACATAGAGGGTGAGCCATTCAGGGGTACTTTCATGGCCAGGGCTTTTATCCATCTGAGTTGTCAGTGTAATAAGCTGGCTGTGTCCAAGGATTAAAGGGTAACCTTGTCTGTCAAGCTGCAATGTCTTAGGGAGATGACCATCTGAGTTTAGCATTGTTTGTGCAGGTCAGTGTATGGCAAAGGAAAGGATTACAATAAGTGTCTTGTGAGCCAGAAAGGTGAAGCTTTTCCAGGGAACCAACATATTTCACAGTTGCAAACAACAATGGCTGATGATGACCAGAAGAGTTCTTCCACAAAATTGCTTGTGTTGCTTGTCCAGATGTAGCTGAAATACTTCTGTCCTTCTCAGGTGTTTTTACACTTCAGGTTTGAAAGTTTTGCAGCTGTTCTCTATTTAGATCACTTTTGCAGTAGTTCTGTTGTAGAAGGCCCAAACATCCATACTAACTTCCCGAAGTCTGGCAGACACTTTCCCTATGAAATGTAAGGATGTCTCCAGTATAAAACAGTCACGTGCAGATGGCATAGTAGATCTCATTTGCTACAGAGTGCATTGAATGCATCGCAGCATTGACATCTGTTTTCTGGTGAGGTTCGGCCTGCTCTGGAGTTTAAGCACTCCACAGGGGAACATCCTTTTATTTTTTGTTAATGGTTCTTGTATAGATTTTTGGTCTAGTTAAATAGAATTCTTTTTTTGTCAGTGCCAGACATATATCAGGACCTAAGAAAGGTAGATGTGTGAAATGCATTGTGAACAAATAATTAGAGAGGGAAATGTAATAGAATGGGAAGTGGCCAAGATCAAGGATTTATCAGAGTAGTATAGGCAAAGAGAAAGGGATGGGAAATCCTAAGTGAAAGACCTGTTCTGGTAAAAGTTTTAGTTGAATCTACAACAGATGTTGCTGTTAAAAAAGGAATAATTAGTAAGGCATATAAAATATTGCATGATAACTATAGGAATCAGTCAGAGGAGGTTAGAAATGATTGGGAAGAGAGACTGCTTAAGAAATTCACAAAGAAACAAAGGGAGGATATGTGCATGGACCCCAAATATGCTACAAAGTCTAGAAAATGCAGGCTCTTTTCTTGGAAGTGTTTGCATAGGTATTTTTATACCCCAAGCAAACTCCAAAGAATTTTCCCTTAGGTAGATTACAAATGTTGGAGGTGTGTTTGGGTAAGAAGAGGTAATTGAGAACATGTGTTTTGGGAGCATAATGAGTTGGAAGACTTAAAAATTCCCTACAGAGTACTCTGTCATAAATACTGGGTGAGCAAATTTATGTAACTAAGGAAGTGATTTTTTGAGCTGTGCTATAGAACTGGAATTGCCTACACATTATAAGGGTTAAGTTTAATTCTGATGACTGCCAAAAAAGGTGATTACTAGAAAATGGAAGTCAAAGTATAAACCGGCCATACTAGAAGTATTTAATATAGTAACTGAGATAAAAGAACTGGAAGTGGGATCTTTAGAATAGGGTAGGAGCAAATTTCATACAAAAAAGTGAATTGTGGGAACAATACATGCAAAATGTTTTGGAGGAGGAATGAGGTTTAAGGGAAGGCAGGAATTAAATGAACGGTACTTACGTATTATCGCAAACACACATTGTCGGCATCCAAGGCATTCTCGGCAACATTCCATTCTCAGTGAACTACCATGCTGCCGAGAATGCCATGAATGCTAATATGTGGTTGTGATACTATGTTAACCATAGTCTTTTAAACTGTCCTTGTATGCAATCGTGGTGTTATATTTTCAGCGTGGTTGCATTAAAAAAAAAAAAGTATTATTGCAACCATGCTGAAAACATAAGCAGAAGACACGTTTGGGTTTTTTTTTTTAAGACGGTATTATCGCAACCACTCCTGGCGATGCTTTCTGGGTTGGCTGTTATGCAACCACACTTCCCCTTGGAAAATAGTGTCACAGAAGAGCTTGCCTGAATATGTTTTGTTTTTGGGGGAAAAGGCAACTTCTTCTGTTATCAGCTTTATTTCTGCAATATTTTCTGATGCAATCAGATTAGATTAGATGACTTGCTTGAAATCCTCTCACAACCATGCTAAATATGTGTACTAATTCTTAGACTGATATACTTCACAACAGGGGGGAATACTCCCAAGGTAAAACAACATCAGGTGTAGCATACATTCCTCCACATTATCGCCAAACCAGACACAGTCATTCCGGTAGCTGTACGTACGCTTTAAATGCTTTAGAATATGAACATGAACGTGCTAGATGGCCAGGGAGAAAGTTGACAATGTGTGTGGTTGCGATAGTACGTAAGTCCCAAATGAACTAAGTACTGTTAGAATGGCAACGATGGTATAGAAGATTATATGTAATGTATAATTTTTGCAACTGAAAATATGTCAGTATGGTTTGTTTTAATTTATATAAATGTATGACTATGTCATAAGTAATAATTCAATAAAGATTTTTCTTGTTTAAAAAAAAAAGAAAGAAAGATAGGTAGATGTGTTTGTAATAGACCAATTCTCAAAGATTTTCATAATCCTTGTATATTTTTCCTAGGGCCAGAGCATGACATTAAGTATTGTGGAATCTGTTAGGGATTCACCCCAAAAACCCTTAGAAGTAGGCAGTATTCCCCTGAAAACCGTTTGGATAAGAAGAGGCTCAAGGAATGCACCCAATATTATATCACAGCAACAGGATTATCCTTAGCCTCCTACATCCACCCTAAAAAAGCAAAACAAAATGTAGAAAGTGATAAGGGTAGTGTGACATAGTGTGCTTAGCTGGCTTGAAAATGTATGACTCAGTGGCGGACTTTCACTACTCCTGAACCATACCTATATCATGCCTTAGGAATTTGATGAAGCTGTTTGAAGGCCACCATACCAAAGGAGACAAACACTTCCCATTGGGCCAACATGCAGTAGATGCCCATCCATGGCGGCCATCACTAAAGCATGTGTTACAGTTTCTAAAAGGAAACACAGTATTCCCATTATCTTCATAAGGGAAGACATCACAGCCTGTGAAGTGGAACTCAGGCACTCTCTTTCAGAGGCTACGACTTCCAAGGCAGACAGCTCAACAAAAAGGCCACAAAACTGAAGTACAGATTCAAAGTGAATCCCCATCTCCACCCACTCCGGCTTCCCTATCAAATGTCTCTAACTAGTTGTGTGAACTCTCAGAAAATGGAAAAGTATTTTTTTTATTGTATGTAATTGTTTACCCATATCCACATGGATTGTGACTTATTTCTCATACTTTATGTAGTGCCTGGCTGTTAGTACTTCCTAGTATCTTTGGCCCCTATCCCCTATATCTATCTTCTCTCACTATCCATCCCATAGTACACCAGCATTTTGTGCATGTATGTATGTCTGTGAGCGCATGTGGAGTAGCTTAAGCTTACCCCACTGGCTCAGCTCTATTCCTATTCAGCAGCTCTGGAAAGTTTGTTCTGCATACATGACTGCTAACCACACATGTTCAAAGTATGAACTCTAATGTTTGCAAACTCTGCTGCTGTAGGTGGTAGATTTGAAACTCTTAAAATCATTCATCGTAAAAATGTATTGAACGAAGATGTTTCACAAACTTCTGATGAAAGAGATTTCACCAAGGCTGATTTGGTCTTATAAAAATTCTAAACTGTGTGGTGTGCAGAATTATTTCTGGTTAGGTGTGTTCATGCTTGGCTAAAAATGACTTGTAGAATAAGAGATCTGAGGGGATAGCAACATGCTTACAAGAGTTGTATTAGGACATGCCGGGTGTGAGGCAGTTAAAGGCTATTTGTTTATTTTTGCTCTTTTCCTTTTGCCAAAAAAAAAACATCAAAAACTTGTTTCCTTAAAAGGAAATCTGACATTCATCAAAAATTCTTATTTCTTTAATGGAAGAGATAAGACATCAGCTAGAATTATGTTTCAAAATGTAAAATATGGAGAAAGATCAGAAAGAAACAGCAAATAATCTATTTTTATATGAGACTTTAAAAAATACATTGCTTTCATTTGAAATAGAAAGTAAAACATAAAAAATTCAAACAAAATGTGACCCCCTACTGTCAGCGATGACCTTGGTATTGCTGCCTGCACAACGTTACATAAAACTTGGATGCTAATTGTTTAAAACCGTAGTGCATTGGAACTGGAAATACTACTTGGTGTCCTATGCATGAGCAATGCTTTCCCTTGTAAATTCATACTTCTTTTCAGTATTTGATGTGCAGCCATGTCGAAGTTGTCAGGCTGACTACTCAGATGTCAAGAAAACACTCCGGCTTTTAAATAGGTAAACATATTCAGCTTTATTGTGTTGTTCGGCCTTCACTTCCTTAGGGGCATTCCTAACTGTATGTCAACCTAGGACGTAAATGAGAGGTTTCTTACAAGGAAAAAGAGTCAAGACTTTTTTTTTTGGTTTGCCAGAGAAAAATATGTAAGAAGAGTCTCATTTGCCTTATTCATGCTCCCTATAACTGAAAATTAAGCTACCTTTGCAGTGTGTTTTCAGACACCTGGGATGAATCTACCAGGGTCTGCATTCAAACGCACGACTCAGTTGTGTGTTGTCCACCTGTTGTCACAACCTGTTTTGTTGCTGTATGGTTCCAGCCTGGGCTACTTGGGCATTGCGATGAATGCAGTACAACTGGTCTTTAGCTTCATATTGTTCTCTAGGCTGCCTATGATATTCATCTACACTTTTTATGAATTTTTTTATGTAACATTCATTGTGACTGAGCATAGTAATGTTGCTATACAGCACCCACATCTGAAAAGTTTAAGAATTCTGTGTGGGAACCACATCTCATTAATCACAAAGCACCAACTGTTATGTTTCGATGCAAGCCTTGTGGATACAGCTGGCAGAGGGGAAGCTGGACCCATTACTGAGCTTGTGCTATACACAAAACTTCTGTTTTTTTAAATTCCTTGCATGATAAATTATGCCAAAAACGTGGTTATAGATTCACACAAAGTATTCTATAGTTATTTACTGTAGAAGTTCTGGCTAGTGTACAGTATCTTGGTTCCATTCGAATTTTGCTCTGCATATTTTGAGACCACCTAAAGCAGGGTGATGTTCTACACAATGATCAGTGATAAATCTAAACAGGAACATGAATAAACTGAGTTGATGTACTTGTTGTGCATTAGAAATCGTGTTCCTGTACTACTTTCTTTTTATCTCTAAACTGAAATTCTTAACAGTAGCAATTCATTGATTCCATTTAGTGGATTGTAGGACAGTGTCCCTATTTCTGAATTTAGCACCCTTCCTGCAAAAGGTACAGGTTCCACAGTACTACCCTGTACCTGGCAATACAGCTCATGGGCACACCAGCCAGTCTGAATGTGTCCATAACATCTGTTGTCTTTGCAGTAGTTGCAGATACAGGAAGAAGCACATGGCACCCACATGAATATTTCTTTTAAAGTGGTACTCTCATTAAAAAAATAAAAAGTGGTAACCCCATTTCATACACAACTGCTTAATTCTGCATGGTGATAACACTCATTACTGGACTGCATCACATTGCATAATGAGCATTATATTCTTCTTTTATACAGTTTGTGTTGCTCAGTCTTCACTTCCTTAGGGCCATACCTAGCTGCATCTCACTAGTACCTGTTTACTACCTCCGGCCTTCACTATTCATGTTCCCTGCATTATCTATTGGGAGAGTAAAGAAACCAAGCTTCTTTTGTGTCATATTTCTTGTAGAACTAAGTCAAAGAAGCAAATAGGGAGTCAAGTAAAGTAGCTGAAGGTATAAATGTCACTATGGTTCTTTTCTGTCTTGGTCATGAGGTTGCTTTAGATTTACTAAGAGTTGGTACCATCATTTAATTACAAGGGAAACAATTTCCTTTGAAACTTTAGAGAGCTGGTGAAATCACTAATATCTAACAAATGTCTCATTGCTGAGCTTAGACATCTTATGTAGCTAGGACATTTGTCATGGACCAGTTGTCTCCAGAAGGAAGATTTAAAACTATATTTGAGAAAGCTTAATTTAGATATTTTACTCAACCAAGGACTGGATCCTCAGGCCAATAGTTACAACAAAGAAGGTGTCTTTGTGAGACACAGTGTGTTCAATCCCCCATTGCACCCCACACTTTTATTATTTGAAAAGATGGTAACCGAAGAAGTGTATGAAAAATATGGTAGTAAGGAAACAGGGTTTATTTCTAACCTGACGGTGGAAGAAAATACTTTGTTACAGGACCTGCAGAGGCAGAAAGAGTTACGAATTATGAAACCAGATAAGGGTGGGGGAGTAGTCATTTTTAATGTGGAGGACTGCAATAAAGCTATTACTAACAACTTAATGGACAGTACCACTTATTCTTTGGTGTCGATTAATCAAATTAATATAGCCTATGGTAGGATTGATTCACTTCTTGAGGAATATCTTGTAGAAAAAAGAATAGATTTAAAAACTTACAATTTTTTGAAGCAGACACACCCTAATATTCCAAGTTTCTTTGGTATACCAAAGGTACACAAGTCTTTGGTTACTCCCTCTTTGAGGCCAATTGTGGCTGCAAAAAATTCCAAAACACATCCTTTGGCTGTTTTTGTGGATAGAAATATTAAGGAGGTTGTTCTTGACACCCCACACCTCCTGAGGGACTCGTGGGAATTTTTGAGTAAGATCACTGGACAATTATGGAGTGAAGGAATATTATTCCTCACCATTGATGTAAAGGAATTGTTTACTTGTATTCCTAGGAAGGAAGGACATGAATATTTTGTGACAGTTTATATAAATATTCAAAACTATCCACTGACAGTATTCTTTTAGTGGCAGAACTGATGGAGGTTATTTTGGACTCCAACTATATCCAGTTCCAGGGAGAATTCTTCCAGCAGATCAGTGGGGTTGCGATGGGGGCAACTTGCGCCCCCCACCTACGCCAATCTCGTACTGCTGGAATGGGAGAACAGGACAATTTTCCCTTCACCATTTTACCACAACATTAGACTTTATCTAAGATTTTTGGATGACATTTTTGTGTTGTGGGATGGTACTAAGGATGAATTACACCATTGTATGGGTTATTTGGAGTCCAGCACTAGCTTTCTGAAATTCACTTATACTATTAATGATAAAAGTATTGACTATTTGGATGTGACTATTTCTAAAACAAAGGAAGGTGTCAAGTCTAACATTTTTAGGAAATCTACATGGTGCAATAGTTACTTGCATTTCACTAGTCACCATCCTTTTACGCAGAAGAAAAGTCTGATCAAGGGACAGGCTGTAAGAATAGCCAGAATGACATCAGATCCTCAGGATTTAGAAAAGAATTTACATTTCTTAGTAAATGCTTTGTAGAAAGGGAATACCCATGGAATTAGTTTTGGGATTTTGGAAGAAGTGAAGAAGGAATGGGGTAAGAAGTATAAAGCACTTTTAGGTCACTCATTTACTAAGGACTACAATACACAGGATAGTAAAACTAAATATAATACAGCCTGTATTGTTGAATACAGCACTTTTTCAGACACTTTTACACATATAGTTAGAAATAACTGGAACCTTATGAAAACTAACAAGGATGTGTACACGAGGGTAGGTAAAGAACCCATTTTTACATACAGGGTAGGAAACAACTTTAAGAAACTCTTGGAACAAGGATAAAGAGGGAAATTACCATACAAAAAACTGCACCTTGTGGGGCATGTAGCATGTGTTCTTTTATATGGACTGAGGATACCATTAGACTTAACAATAGTCTTAAAAGTGTGGTGAAGCTTGTTAAGGGGAATTGTAGATCCAACATGCTAGTATATATTGCTATCTGTACTACATGTATGGCATATTATATTGGTAAAACCGAGAGACCCTTCAAGGATAGAATTTATGAACATCTATATGAAATTAGAACTCATAGGGAGACCAATGCTCTATATAAACACAGCACTGCATGTTCAGGTGTATCCAGTTTTAGGTTTGGTATTATTGATACAGTTAGGTATGGTTTGCACAAGGGAGGGGGAGACCTCAAGAACCATTTACTATACAAAGAACTGATATGGCAGCTCAGGCTGAATTCAAACTCACCACCAGGTTTAAATGACTACATCAGTATAAAATCTGTGCTACATAAAAAAGCTGAAAGTATATAATAAACCAAAAGACTATAAATTTTTATAATTTTTTTTAAAATTGTTGCACATTTTTATTATTTGTATTTTATCAGTTGAACAATTATATTATTAATGTTTGCATATAGAAATATATATGTGTTTATTAAAGTCTTGAAAGTTGGGAAGTCTTTTTAAAATTGGATATTAGGTTTTTGAACCTGTATACCTTTAAATTACAATTAATGGATTCTTAATTGTTTGTGATTTTATATATAAGTGTATCATGATATCAGTGCTTTCATCTGATGAAGTCTATCTATTAGACGAAAGCGCTCATCTGTTGTGGTTGGAAGTAAAAAGAATCGATTTTATTACCAGTGTGGTGGTTTGGACTTTATTTCTTTACTACTTGGTTTGAAATCACTAATATCTAACAAATGTCTCATTGCTGAGCTTAGACATCTTATGTAGCTAGGACATTTGTCATGGACCAGTTGTCTCCAGAAGGAAACTGACACTGGTCCTGGAGTGGAAGCATCTTGACTACTATGACTGATACCATTTATCTGAGCATGAATAATTGTCAGTTAAGCTGCTCTGTCTTCATTAATCTTATTTAACCTGGTGGCACTGTGGAATAAAGACAGCCTGACTATGACCCTGAAGACTAGAGTCTGGGTAGTTGTCCAGACACTAGAGGAGCCAGGAGCGGAGGATTGACAGGAATAACAAGGCTAAGTTTGCTCACACTTTCTGACAGGCAGGAGTCACATACATTTCAGGATATGGGTCCCATACTGTTGAAGAGACAGGAGTCGCACACATTTCAGGACATGGGTCCTATACTGCTGGAGAGGCAGGAGTTGCGCACATTTCAGGATATGGGTTTGTATACTGCTAAAGAGGCAGGCGTTGCATACATTTCAGGACATGGGTCTCATTCTTTTGGAGACACAGGTGTTGCACACATTTCAGGACATGGGTTCCATGCTGTTAGAGAGGCAGGAATCATACACATATTTCAGGACAGGGGTCCCATACTGCTGGAGAGGCAGGAGTCGCACATATTTCAGGACAAGGGTCCCATACTGTTGGAGAGGCAGGATTCTCACAACTTTCAGGACATGGGTCTCATACTGTTGGAGAAATTTCAGGATCTGGGTCCTGTATTGTTGGAGAAGCAGGAGTTACACACATTTCAGGACATGGATACCATACTGTTAGACAGGCTGGAGGTGCACACATTTCAGGACATGAACCCCTTACTGGTGGAGAGGCAGGAGTCATGCACATTTCAGGACATGGGTCCCATACTGTTGAAGAGGTAGGAGTTGCCCACATTTCAGGACATGGGTTCCATACTGTTGGAGAGGCAGGAGTCACACACATTTCAGGACATGGGTCCCATTCTGTTGGAGACACAGGAGTCACACACTTTTCAGGACAAGGGCCCCATTCTATTGGGAGATGCAGGAGATGCACACATTTCTGGACATGGGTCTTATACTGTTGGAGAGACAGGAGTCACACACATTTCAGGACATGGGTCCCATACTTTGGAGAGGCTGGAATTGCACACATTTCAGGACATGTGTCCTATACTGCTGGAGAGGCAGGAGTTACACACATTTCAGGCTATGGGTCCCATACTGTTGGAGAGGCTGGATTTGCACAAATTTCAGAACATGCGGCTCATACTTTTGGAGAGGCAGGAGTCACACACATTTCAGGACGTGGGTCCCATTCTTTTGTAGAGGTGTTGGAGAGGCAAGAGTCTCACACATTTCAGGGCATGGATCCTGTAAGGCTGGAGAGGCAAGAGTTGCACACATTTCAGAACATGGGTCCCATACTGTTGATGAGGCAAGGTCCATAGACATTTCAGGACATGGGTCCCATACTGTTGGAAAGGCAGGAGTTGCACACATTTCAGGACATGGGTCCCATACTGTTGAAGAGGTTGGAGTCACACACATTTCAGAACATGAATCCTATACTGTTGATGAATCAATTTACATGGAAAATAGGATTTATGAGAGGTTCTACGACTTGCAAGGGAGCATAACATTCTCTTGCTCCACCCATTAAATGTCTGCCCGTTGAGTGTATATGCTGGTGTAAGGTTTACACAAAAATCCACTGATGGCAACCTTAGTGATGTAATTGACTTTTACTCTGTCAGGTACCAAGGAACAAATGGGAATAAACACAGTGGCATTACCATATGCTTGCTAACAATATGGATAAAAAGTGAAACAAAAAAAATAACCATACCAAGCTTTTGACATGGTAAATAACAGCTTATTCTGCTTTACTTTGGAATGTAATTGATTTAAATCTGGACAAAAGTTACTCTGCACAGTGGTTTGCGATATACCTGGGCCTGGCTGACAGCGAGGAGACATGTCAGGTAATTTCATTGTAGCTAATGGCACTAAATAGCGCTCAAAAACTACTTTAATGTTTATTGTATTTTGGGTGACATGCATGCATGCAGTTAAGTGATGTTTTTATTTTCCTCATTGCTCATGTATTCTCTGTCCTATTACTTGACTGAATATCATACAAGTAAACACTTAAACCATAAGGTCTATTTAATAGATTATGTCTTGTGTAGGTAGCTGTTTATGATGATGTGAGCTATTGCCAGCTATGCCAGGAGAAGTAGGGCAGTGGATGTGTAACATATGCCAGCACAGCTAGCTGGAATTTTGTAAAGAATTATATGTCATTTGTATATCAAACTGATTTGTACAGATGTGTGTGTTTAATAATTTATTTGCAAAATTGCTTGTGTCAAAATGTATCAACAGTGTGCCTTGCTGGACAGAAAAGAAATATACATGTATATCAGACTGTACTGCACTGTAACTCTTTAAATGTACATGTTTTAGCAAAGGATACTGGAAGAGAAGAGGTTAAGCTCAGCTCCAGCTAATTTTGAGAAATAGTAAGAAATTAAATTACTGGGCCTAGGCCATAAAGATGTTATCTCACAGTTTTGAATGAGGCCAGAGACGCAATGTCTGTAAGAAGAATGGCTTATTAGCTCCTGTAGGAAGATTGGACGTGTTTTATGGTATTATGACTTCCAGGAGCTGCAGCAGATCTTAGCAAGTGTGTGTGTGTGTGTGTGTGTGTGTGTGTGTGTGTGTGTGTGTGTGTGTGTGTGTGTGTGTGTGCGTGTGTGCGTGTGTGTATGTATATATGTGTATTACTGACACATAGGTGCTAAATCCTGGCAGTTTCTAGCAATGGGGGGCTTGCATGGAAACCAGGAGTCAGATGACCAGATGTATGTGATGTCATTCTGGAATCCATCACTAAAACAATGTTTAATATACTAGGTCAGACTGACATCTCAGGGCAGCCTGTTTCTTGGAACCTGACATAGAAGGATCTGTCACCTGCTTCATCTTGCCTTGCACTAGTAAGTGACCAGGGAATAATAATTCTTTAGATTAGTCAGGAAAATATAGTGAAATTGGTTAAGTGCTGTTTTTTTGTATCTGTGTGAATCTATTCATCTTTCATCTTTGTTATTTTAATATTTCCTGTGGTCAAAACTCTGGTGTTTATTGTAAATAGATATTAAGCAATTTAATGTTGTTTTCTTATTTATTATTGAATATATTTAAACTTTTCATTGTGGCTGGTCCTTTAGAGAATATTTTAACATTTGAGAGTACTCATATCTGTTTGGTGAGTCTGTGAACACTCCTGAAAGCCCTACTGCATTGGTCAAAACACTACCATTTGTGTTAATATTAATTTCACACAGTATAATTGGGTACCCTTATAAGAGCCATAGAGTAGCTGGTTTGGGAGTGTCTGATGGCATTAATTACCTTATAGTCTGGGCAGAAGGGGGCATAGATAGTAAACCTGTGCCAGCCTTTCCCAGGCATGTGTGTGTGTGTGTGTGTGTGTGTGTGTGCGAGTGCACGTATGTGTGCAAATCAAATTTCAAAGAGTATGTGTGTCAACTGGTTAGGGAGGGGACATGAAGCACTGGTTTCACAGTGAACTAAGCAAGAGCTCTAAAAACCACAATTGGTACACAGAGGAAAAGACTGACAATAAAAAAACAAGCTCAAATGTACCGTCACAGCTGAGAAACTGTTGAAACCAAAATTTTATGAAAAATAAAAAATGTGTGGATAAAAACCAATAAATGGAGCGAGAGCTAGCAAAACCCGATAAGCGCTTTTGCATATAGCCTTCTTCAGATCATCCCTAGTTCTTATTTCTCCTTGTAATATCTTTCAGTGCTGTGAGTGAGGAGAAGCAAATGGGTGATTTGGGTATATGGACTGACAATTGTTGTTGGGGGGGGGGGTAGAAAGGGTAAGAGAGTAATATCTAAAAAAGAATCCCTCAGTTATGCTTTTCAGTTATTGCAGCCAAATACCCCATCATCTTTGCCACTGAAAACATCCAAAAAATTTCTCAGTAAGTGAGCTCAGCACAGCTAACTTTATAGCCAGTAATCTATAGCTGTCTGCCATTGGCCTGTCACTTCAGGTTTGTAATCCTGTCTGACATATGTTTCTAATAGTTTAAAAGGAATGAGCCACTCCAGCTGACTCAGTTGTGGCAAGCTGTTAATGATTACATTTTATTATTTTTACAGATCAAACCCTGCTTTTGATATGGAGTGTTTAGGAATACACACTTAAAGATGATGCTGTGTTCTGTAGAGTTTAGCTGGCTGTGCTGAATTTTCTAAGAAGAAAACCATTAATTGTTGGTTTTCTTTCAATCTTTAAAGGTTTTATGGAACATGCACTGCGGAATAAACTTTCATCAGCTGGTTTCCTTTTTCTGCCTCTCACTTCCTGTTGATTTTGAAGTAAAAAAAAAACAAAAGTTCTTGTTTCTTACTCTGTTGATTAACTGAATGTATAAATGTTATGACTTTTGTGAATGTATTAGTATTTACCCCTGATTAATGGTATGGGTCATGACTGTAAAGGGTCAAAAAAGTACCAGTTCACTTACACTTCAGTACTTTTAAATAAATAAATTGTTGAGATCAGACTGTCATGAGATTTTGTGCTAATAAAAGGTCCTGTAGAAGTTAAAATAAAACCTTACGGCCACGGAGAAGGCATCAGTATCATCACAAGAACAAGTAGGATGCACTGAACATTCTGCGAGGGCTGATGGCAGAAGCTGAGCAGTTTCTGGCTCAGGCTGCATTGGTAATTAAGGTGTTCCAGTAGTGTCTGTAGATCAACAGTTCATAGCTTATGTGATACAATGCATTTTCTCTCCTATCTTACATATATTATACATGCAGTTTCTTAGCAAAAGTGTTGCAAACTTTTATTAAGTATATGCCCATATAATTCTACTGTATCCCTCAGTGATGTCACATTGGGGGGTACCATAGGGTATGTGTCCACAGACTTTACTGTTGGGGGCCCTGCATGTTTGCTGTGGTACATCCATTAAAGTCTATGGATGCACGGTCCCTAGGCTTGCATTTCCCTTGCTAAAATTCACTGAAAATTTGATGATGACATTATAGAAGAGAACAATATTTTATGAGGGTTTTTACTTAAAAAAATGGCCACATATAGTTGGAATGACTGGGATAAATGCAACACAGTGGTTAGGATAAATTAGATGGCATGATGTAACACTTTAAGGCTAAGCACTAGTGCTGCTCATTAGTGCTTAGTCTTAAAGTGTTACATCATGCTATCTAATTTATCATAACCACAAGTGCTGCTCATTAAGCCACGGTGGTGCAGCAATAGCGTTGTCGCCTTACAGCAAGAGGTTCTCCCATTCATTTCTTGGCTGGAGCGCCTTCTGTGTGGAGTCTGCATGTCCTTCCCGCGGTCGAGTGGCATTCGAAAGGCATGAGTGAATGGGCGTGCCTTTATTGAAAGTTGGGCATCAGGCTTGCACCTCGGCACTATAAAAATCGACTGCCAATCATTAGCGGACCGGAGTTCTGCTGTGGCGACCCCTAACCAGGAAAAGCCAAAAGAAAAACAACAACTAGTGCTGCTCATTAAACTGGGAGATCTGGTCAATAGATCACTGGATCATTCCCCAGCAACCTTCATTCTGGCCTGGCTACAATAACTGACCCTTTGATGGCCTTCTTGCAGTTCATGCCTGAGGTTCCCAGATGGCCCATCAATTTAGGACATGAGGATGGAAATACTAATGTCCTGGATACCTAGTTCTGGTAAGTTCTGTGACTTGATCTCAACTGGTCACTTAGCCCTATAAATTTAGGTTATAGTTTCCTCTTTGTATTATAGCTCTGGGACTAAATCACAATAAGGCTTACATGTCAGCTAGTTATCCATTACTCTTGTGGTAATATGCCTTGGGCACAGTAGTGTAGTCCATGTGGGTACATAGATGTGTTCATTCTTTAAGGACTCCTTGGTTTCTAAGCTCAGCTGATGGCATCTCTTCTGATCACCTTGTTGTGTACTGCCCAGTTATCTAACATTATGTTTGATTGCTCCAGAGGTTTTAGCTGCACTGTTAAGAAAATGGAAGAAGCAAGATAAGGCTTTGCGACTGCATAGTGACTCTTCAGTTCACCTATCCTCATTAAATATAGTCAGACAAAACAGACAGCTTCATGTAATCATAACTGCTTATACTTGGGCAAGGTGAAACAGTGTGATTGGGACCAGAATCTTTCTCCCATTTCATCTCATGTAGACTGGAATGATAGCTGCTCCAGTTCTGCTTCCTCACCTGAGATGGCCTCTTTTGGAGAAATTTGGCAGTTAATAAAGGATCATGAACAGGCTGTGCACATTCTAATACAGTCAGTATTGTGAGGTTGTACATGTCATAACAATAAACTTGTAAAGATTTGTAAGGGAAAGTAATTATTGCAAGGTATACAAACTGTTAGGGGTAACCTTTAGTGCACAGTCATTTTATGAGTGTGAAATATGGCATAATATTGCAGCAGTAGTAAAGACCCTCACCTCACCCCAAATTTCTGAGTCACCTTTCTCAGCTTAAATGATGTTATGGTTCAACTGTAGGAAGAAGATCAGTTAACAGATGTGTGACAAGTGACTGCACTCAAGTGAGCATGACAATGGAGTTTTGGAACAATAGACGCAAACACTTGAGACGAAAACATTGCTTTGGCACAACATGATATAGAGAAGCAGGTAATGAGAGTTGATTCTTGAGGTAGGTAATAATGGAGGCCTGTACCCTGCTGGATAACTTGCTGCCATCATTAATATCTGCGTTTGCTTAAAGATGTACATTTCAGCTTCATGTCCTTTTTCCTGTCATTGATAAATGGTGTATGCAGATGCTTCCAGTGTTCAAGGAGCAGACAGTGAAGATAAAATCACAATGTGCTTTTGCCCTGACTGAGGACAGAAGCAAGGCCATCTGAACATAGTCTTTTGGTAATTTTGCTGAAAAAACCTAAAGCAGAGTCCATTTCAAATTGAATTTTTGTTCCAGAAGAAAATGCTGGGATGACAGAACCATGGAATATGTATATTGCCAGCAGAATTTTGTTCACTTTTGTTGCAGGAGCTCCTTGTGTCTGAATTGACCTTATTAATGAAAGCAGGTGCACAGTATGTCTAATGGTAAACTTTAAACTAGACTAATTTGGAAGCCTTGTCAAAAAAGAAGCAGCTATAAGAAGAGCACAAAGGTAAGATAATTCAGAAGAATCCTGTAGTAAAGATGATGCATGCCATGTCTATCATGTGAAGTTAATGACTTTGTTACAAAGCAAGGTCACATAAAACATGTTATAGAGAAACTTATCCCTAAAACCAAGTCCAATAAGGTCAAGATATTAAGTAGCCTAGGAGTAGAAAAAAATTGACATCAGGAGGTGTTGTTTACTTTTTCATTTTTCTGTTTGGTTCCTCCCATATAATTTAGTAAAGGGCTTTTGTTGGTGGGTCATGTGACAATGTGAGGTATTGCCAGCTATGCCAGGAGAAGTAGGGCAGTGTACGTGTACCATATGCCAGCACAGCCAGCTGGAATTTTTTAAAGAATTATACATCATTTGTATATCAAACTAATTTGTATAGATGCTTGAGTTGAAAAATGTATTTGTAAAGCTGCTTGTGTTAAAAATGTACCAACAGTGTGCCCTGCTGGACAGAAAAAAAAAATATACATGTATTGTTGTAACTGTTTAAATGTATATGTTTTAACAGAGGATACTGGAAGAGAAAAGGTTCATCTCAATTCACCTGACTTTGGAAAATAGTAAGAAATTAAATTACTGGGCCTAGGCCATAAAGTTGTTATCTTACAGTTCTCAGTACAGCCAAAGACAAAAAGTTTGTACTAAGAAGCTTTCTGTATTGTCACTGGGGTGAACTAATTGCTACTCTTGAAGGGTGGAGGTTTGAACTTGTTTTATGACTTCCAGGAGCTGCAGAAGATCTTAGCAATTCTCTCTGTGTGTATGTTGTTGACACCTAGGTGCAAAATCCTGACTGTTTCTAGCAATGGGGGTTGCACGGGAACCAGAAGTCAGATGACCAGATGTATATGATGTCATTCTGTAATCTAGGAAAAAAATTATATTTTAATACTAGCTGAGACTGAAGTCTTATAGCACTCTGTTTTTTAACCTGACAAAGAAAGATCTCTCACCTACTTCATCTTGCCTTGCTCTAGTAAGGAATAATGATTAGTTAGACCAGCCAGGAAAATGTATTGAGATTTGTTAAGTATTGTTTTTTTCTGTAACTGTGAAACGGTCCACCTGTGTTATTTTTAATATTCCCTGTGATTGAAACTCTGGTGTTTATTGTAAGTAGATATTTATTATATGTTCTTTTATTATTTATTATTAAGTATATTTAATTTTTTTGTAGCTGGTCCTTCAGAGAATAGTTTAACCTTTGAGAGTACTTATAATATCTATTGGTGACACTGTGGCTACTCCTGAAAGCCTGTCTGTTTGTATTAATATTATTTTCACTCAGGATTATTGGGTACCCTTACAAGTGCCTTAGAGTAGCTGGCTTTGGGGTGTCTGGTGGCAGTGTAACTACCTTATAGTCTGGGCAGAAGAGGGCATAGCTAGTAAATCCATGCCAGCATTTCCCGTGTGTGTGCATGTGAAAATCAAATCTCAAAGTGTATGTGTGTGTCAGCTATTTGGAGCAGGGACACGAAGGACTGGTTTCACACAGATAGGGTGCTAGAGGACTAGGCTTGGACACTTGGCTGAAGACTTAACTCTACAGCTCTGCCAGTCAAGATCCTTATTGGAGACCTGGGGAGAGACAGAGAGAGAAAGCCAAACCCCGGGCTGAGTGGTGTTCCCTGTGTGCTCTTAAGGGAAATTGTGCTTGATGTAGAAAGCTGCATCTGAAAATACTGGGTGTATCCATTTTTGTTCCAAGTGAATGTCTGTCAAAAGATTTTAATACTCTTAACATATACTGGAAGAATCACGCAGATAAAAATAAGCAAAAAGGTTTATTTTACATGCATGGAGACATGCTACAAAGTACATGGTATGTCAGCAGTCTAAATTCTGTACACTTCACATGGGTTTTTATACCCTTCCCTGCACGTACACAGTGGCTGGTTACTAGACAAGGAATTTCACTCAAGGCTATAATTCACATCCTGGAGCCTTAGATGGTCAGAGGTTAGGCACAAGATAAGCTTGTGCCTGGATCAAGGTATCATCTGTGCATTCCTCTTTGGTCAGCAAATTCTTTACAAGAAAAACAACTTATTTTAGCTTATTTCTTTGCACGCAATGCAGTTTCACATTTTAACCCTTACTATACATGATACAAAGATGTTGAACACAAAGATTCTTACTACAATGTCCCTCTCCAATGGCAGTGGTGAGGACTCAGGCTCTTTGATTACTGGCCCAGAGTGGGGACATCGCAGGTCATATACATAAGTTGTAAGGACAAGAGAGTATATCTGACTAGATGAATGAAACTAGCGATGTCTTCCCAACAGCTGAACTTCTCATCTACATTTAGTTAAGCAACTGTATTAAAGGAGAAATATACATGGACCAAAACATTTCTTCTTCTTATAGTGCCTTTAATTCCCTACAAAGTAATGCCTACACTGTCTTCTAAGATTCAATTAGCTGTTTTCCTGCACCATGATGCATTCATGATACCAGGCTGGGTTTGCATGAAATCTGGCAATATGTCTTCTAGTCCATAACTTTGTAAATTGAGCATATACAAAAAGAAGAAAGTCTGGTCGCTTGGATTTTTTTCTATTAATATATAGTAAGGTTTTCCAGTTTTCTTGAGCTAAGAGGTTGAGAGGTGCATACAGAGGAAATACAAGGAAAATCAGCTACATTATGCAAAACTAAAGAAACATACCTGACTTTCCTTGTATTTCTGCCCTGTCTCTCTCGTACCTCTAAACTGTCTGGACTTCAAATGTTTTTTTTTTTTCAAAAAAAGAAGCAAGGAGATCTTCCTTTCTCCGTTGCTTGCTTTCCAAAGCACTGATATACTGTGTAAGTGTGTCCCATACGCATGTGCAGTACATCAAGAAAGCAGCAGGATATGGAAACAATGTGGAAGAACACCACAGCACCATTATACATTAGGGGTAGCGATGGGAACACCAGTAGCGAATAATTATGCTGACCTTGTCCTTTCCAGATGGGAAGAACTTTTTGTTTATGAATACTCTAATGGTAAAGTTAGATACTGTAATGAGAATTTAAAATTTTATAAGCGTTTTGTGGATGACACCTTCCTGCTATGGTTAGGTGACGTAGAATCCTTACATACCATTGTTAATTACTTACAACAGACAATTTCTTGAAATTTAATTTATCTTTCTCTAAAGAATCTATAAATTTTCTTGATATCAAAATAGAAATCAGTAATAGTAAGTTTGAAACTTCAATCTTTAAGAAAAATGTACAAGAACCCAGGTATGTACATCATACAAGTATGCATCCTAGGCATACTTATAATAGTGTTGTAAGGAGTCATCTTTTAAGAGCTAGTCGGCTTAACACTAGAGAAGAAGGGCTTATGACTGAAATGGATGCTATGTCATATGATTTTCATGCTAGAGGTTATTCTAAACAAGTTATTGATCAAAACAGATAGATGGTCATATCTCAGAGAAATTATATTGCAAAACCTTTTCTGTTAGGCAATGGGGTAAGTCATGAGAGAGAAGACACGAATGTAGAAAATAGGTCTAAACAAGTGAGATACTTTATGAAATTTAATAAGCGTACACCTCAAGTAAAAACTATAATTAGGAATAATTGGGGCATTTTAGAATCTGATCCTGAAGTAAAAAAGGTAGCTGGTCAGTCACCATATTTTGTATATAAAAGGGAGAAGAACCTTAAACAGTACCTTTGTTATAAAGAATTAAGCAGTGATCATTGTACCTTAGTTAATAAGAAAGCTAACTTACCATGCTATAATTGCTCCATCTGTAAATATATAAATAAGAACAATGAATTTATTCACCCTATTTCAGGTAAGATGTTTTATTTTAGTAGTTTTGCTGTATGTACTACTGAAAATGTGGTATATCTTGCTAATTGCGACAAATGCAGCTGTTTCTACATAGGGAAAACTAACAAGAAATTAAAAGAACGTATAGCTTCACACTACTCAGAAATCAGGAGAAAAATAGAAACTAATGCTTTAGCAAGACACAGTATGCAATATGGTGAAGACCACATTTTTAAATTTAGGGTTCTACAAAAAATAACTATAGGCCGACAAGGGGATAGTAAATAAAACAGAATTATCTGAGTATAAGTGGATTCATTACTTCAGGGCAGATAGATATCCTGGTTTAAATGTGAAAAATACTATTAAGCTACTATTAAAAGAAAGGTATCTGAACTTTGAAAGTTTTTATGTATGTATTCTTGGTTTCTAGATTTTTATATATTTTTTATATATATTTTTTCATATATCTTTAATTGTTATTTAAATAATCATGTGATTCTAATTGTGAATTTGATAGGGTGGATTTGGTTATATATACTGAATGTTTTTTATTGTTTGATGTAACACTGATGAAGAGTCTTGTGACATAAAAGTTTTTTGTGGTTTATTAAACCATTTCATTGTGTCAAAAGGTTGGGCCTTGGTTTTTTCTTTGCATTTTTCTGATTACTGCTGGGTCCATTTAGTTGCCATACTACCAGTTTTGCTTGGATTTGTCCACCATTATACACAAACATTATTTAAGAAAAGTAACTAATTTCTTTCTTAAATAGTGTTGTTGTATAATAACAATAATCGACTTTTGGGTGTGATATATTGAAGCTTTACCCACGGTTGCCTCGTCCTCGTGATTAAACCACAACAACCATGGGTAAAATCATCAGTATACCATACCCAGTCATTGGTTATTGCTATATTACACATTTGATTTTGGACCCAAAAAATCTTCATGTGGCCCTGGCAAGGCCTTCTTTCAATTAGGCTAAGGCTGTAAAACTTAAGGAGTCCATGTGGTTGCTGACTTACTGAGATCTTTGCCACGTCAAACTTTACAAAAACAGTTGCTTTATAAAAAAAAACTAGGACTGTTGTCATAGCTGAGTGACCCATTCAAGCCAAGAAATCAAGAAAACATGGGGCATCTGGCTGATAAAATCCTAGTGAAGAAGTACTTTAGCTAAATAAATGTTTGCTATTTCACAAAATGTATCATTCAGACACTTTCTCAGTTTGTATAACTGAAACAAAAAAAGAGTCTGTGCAAGTCTGTTCAGAGAATTGTGGGGGGGGGGGGGGGGTCATCAAAGATTTGCAGACACTCTTTCCAGCAATACTTTCATGAAGCAGTACTATCTAGGCTAATCACGTTCTAAGTAAATGGACTGAACAGGCTAAACAAAAGGAGAGATTGGCCTTATTAAGCCTTTCTGGTATGTAACGAATTGCAGAGCATGGACCTTAGAACTGCACAAAAGGTAAAATGCTTTTTGGTTTCTAGTCACAGTGATCGTTTCTCTCTTTAGTGTTACAGTCTACAGACCTTACGTCGATTAAGACTGTGAGTGTCCATGATCAGCTGTTTCTCTTGCTAGAACATTTCCTAGAAGGTGATAAATAGGTGATAGAACACTCTGACTAGTTCCAGTTTTGAAACTGCCCCTTTAAAAGGATATAACAAACCTCTTAACTGTCACATATTTTATAAAATGACTCTGATTTTGTCTTATATTGCTGCCCTGCCCATTGTAATTTTTTTTTGTTTTTTTTCTGGTCAATCACTGTGGATTTCAGTCAGTCAATAATGTCAGACATTAGAGTTTTATACTTATTGTTCAAAAAAATGAATATTGATACAAAATTTGTTATTCTACTAACATTTAAATGAATACAATTTTTAAAATGTGTGCCTGTGAAACAGAATGGTATAAAGGACAGCAACATCTACATAAGAAATCCTTTGTGGGTCCAGGCCTTGGAGAAACAGACATGACCTCATTAAAAGATAAAATGACTGCTGTTACAAGGATATTCACATTCCTTTCATATACTGCTAAAGAGGAGGAATATGAGGGGTTACATTTCAGCGCATGGCCGTGATCATCCATACACGATCACAAAAAATCAAATGAGAATGCTTGGCTGATATACAAGGATGGTGCTCTCAAAAAAGATAGTGTGGCTGATGCAGTCTTCTGGTAAAGATTAACAAATCAAATTCTGTTATGGCAGGATGTATCAGGTAAACATATGGGGAGGTTAAAATCAAGAAAAGCTTTAAGATTTTAAATCTAGTTTGGATATGCAGTGGAACTGAAGCATAGCAGGTATGTTGTTTTTCCCTGCAAGAAAGTGAGCAAGAAGGCAGCAAAGATTTCATTCATGACTGCACATTTGGCCTTGCTGAAAGAGTAGAAACAAGACAATAGTATTAGAAAAAGTCCAAGATATTTGTAAGTAATTGAACAAGCCATACGTGCTCTAATGAAGTGCTGAAGAAGTAAAGCTGTAGGATTTAGGGAAAACATATACAGTACATTACTAGTATTGACAACTGTTTAATGCACCAGTTGTTATGGGCAAATTATAACAGAACACCTGAGTGAGAGGTAATGTGTTCTGAGAATTAATGGATGAGATCAAACCTGAAGAGCTAGGAGGTGTTGCACTGTAGATAAGTACTGGCCCACTTATGTGCTATTAATGCTACTTATGCACTATATTAATTAAAAGGAATAACTAACGTTATACTTGGAGCTCTAGATTTTCATCCCTAAAGAATTCTGTGGTGCTGAAGCTGATGAAACGTATTGCATGTTCATAAAGATAACTCTAAAACAAGTTTCCTTCTGGTGTGACAGAACCAGGCCAGTCCCTCTGTGGGTTTTGACTCAACCAGACCATGTACAGAAGTAGAAAAATGTCAAATCTACAGTACATTTTAGGAAATGGGTTATTAAAAACAGCAGTTGAAGAGCAGAATGTAGAACAGTGTCCTTGTTCATCACACAAAAAAATGGGAGTATCCTTGAAAGCATAACATTTCAAATAATTCCCTGTAACTTTGAGTATGTGAATATTATGCAAACAGAACAGTAAACCCCCTCTAAAAGTTTAAAGCGCAAACCTTTACAAGAGTTAGTAATTTTATTTTGATAAACATTTTCAGAGAGTTTTCAGCAATCTAGGTACTGTGATAATGTTTTGTTCATTTTCAGTACACGGATATACTTTTCTATAGTAATAGATTAACCATGTGGTATATAGATGCACTGCTGGAGAGAAACGGCTTCCTGAAGTAAGCGTTTTATGTATTTATTTATTTATTTGTTACTTGAAATAAAACCAAGAACATTTTGCAGTTATTGTCATATTGAGAGGAGTGGAACGGTGAGTTAATGTATTATTTTAAAATAAGGCTGGCACTTGGCAGTGATCAACCAGATACTTTTTGATAATATTTTGTCTTTGTGTGAACAGTTGAGGTGAGCGGAGTAGCATTGTGGTGAGATACATACTCTCAACTGTTCAGATTTCAGCCTCTTATTTTCAGTGTGCTCCTCATGAAATTTGTGGCGCTCTTCGCCAACCTTGCAGATGGCTATCCCTGGCCAAGTAGAGATCTGTTGTGCTGCAGTATCATTATGTTTAGGTGGGATTCTGACTTACAGGCATTCAGTCATAATCCCACAGATGGTAGCTTCACACCATGGCTCCTCAGCCAAGCACATCCACTAAATGTCTGAACCTGCTGTTCCTCTCATACTGAGCAGGATTACTATTGCAATGACACATCATCAGTAGGGTAAAACTAACCTGTCTCATGATGGTCTAAACCCAGCTCATGTTCCTTATTAGTGGGTGAACAATCCAACACTTGGTGAATTCTGCTTCGCAGTGATAGGAGGAGCAGCCAACATTGAAGGATCAAAAAGTGACATCGCTATTACCACCTAGCTGTCACAAGCCAGTTATCCCTCTGGTAATTTTTTTCTGACACCTTCTGTCTAAAATGCAAGATACCAGAAGGATTGTGAGACCGTGCTTTCGTGGTCTGTATTCTTACTGAAAATCATGAACAAGTGAGCTTCTGCCCTTCTGCTCCACAGGAGGGTTCCTCCTTGAGTTCGCCTTAGGACACCTGCATTACTGTTTGACAGGCATACTGCCTCAGTGAAACTCTCCATCTGATAATGTTCCTGGAGCAGGTTGCACCTGGATGTCCAGTTGCTTGGAGCCAGAAACAAAAGCCCTAGTGTGACTCACCCCCCCCCACCTTACCAGGGAAGTAAAGAAAGGATATTTCTTTGCTCTAATAAATAAATAGCTAACCTGCCTCGGAAAAAGAAGAAAATGCACAAAGAAACATTGAGTGATCCAAGGGGTGGTGCTCAGCGACACCTAACATAAGTCATGATGTTCATCCATATTACTGTTGCAGTATTCTTTACAATAGGGATCCCCTGCCTAGGGCAGTGTGATGTCCAGCCAGTATACCAAAGTCTTTAGCTTGTAATGGTATGCTGTACATCACACGTATGCTCCCCACGCATGGCATGGGGCATGAAGGACACTTTCATATATAACATCCTCCGACCTTCTTTGCTGCCAGTCTGAACGCTATCTTCGATCATTGGTCCAAACACTCGATCAACTGCTAGTTACCAAACCATTTTTAGATAAGTGCCCCATTGTGGTTTTTTTATTTTCTTTTCTTTATTTTGCCTTGTTCTGGGTGTTGGTTTCACGTCATCCAGAAAGGGGAAGTGCCAGTGTGGAAGACAGATTCCCCATAAAGATCATCACGAGCAGTGTTTGTTTTGCTTAGGTGCTTCCCATGACCATAAAGCTTGTGTGATTTGCCAGGCTTTCATCCCTAGCTATTTATTTAGAAAACCAATAACAAACTGCTGGCTAAAAATACTATGAAAGGATCTTCCTGGCCTGATGGTGAGCTGCCTGCCAAGAAAAAGACCAAGAAAGCTTGGTTGGATTCTTCAGCTGTACCACCTTCACAAGACTTCTCTTTTGAGGCTAGTGAAATCCCAGAAGATCGTCCAGTCTCTCTGTTGGATTCCTCTGTCATGACCACTTCAGAGGCTGGCATTGATCTGGCTTCATGCATGTCCATGGAGGCCTTGCAGATGTTCACTTCATATGTACAGGGGGAACTGCAGCTGAATATTACTGAAGTGCCGATGGGTATTCCTCAGATATTAGTTAGGGAAGAGATTTCGACTGCAATAATAGAATGTCATCAGGGAACAAAGCCTCCTAAGGTGTTTAAGGTTGATGTCCCTCTCAGAAAGAAACAGAAAACTAAACATATTTTTCCCTGCTCCCAAAGATCCTCAGAGTGAATGCCAAAACTTCACTCAAGGCCTGTCCAATGACCTTATGGCTCTAAAGCCTCCACGGGGGGTTTCTGTTCCTGGTCTTCCTTGATCTTCTACAGCTCTAAAGAGGCTTAGGGAATAGGATTCCTTGGAGGAGGCTGCAGATACTGATGAAGAATCTCTGACTTATTATTCCCAGATTCCTTCTCCCTTAGATTATGGCTCAGGGGAAGAAGAGTCTATCAGTCCTGACTCTCCTTTTGAGGAGATGTTTTTGGTGACATTTTCCAGAATGATGGAGTTTTACAAATGGGACTGTACCCGATGGCTGATGTTCAGAAGAGGTACTATGAGCTTCTGCAAGTGGAGTCTCCTAATCCTTCTGCTGTTCCTCCTGTTCTTGCTCCCTCGCTAGATGCATTTTCCACTGCTTCTCAGGCTCCTGATTCCCAGTCCCCTGCTCCCAAAAAAGCAGGTAGGTTTATAAAGTGCCTAGTGATTGAACATTTCTTTATAAGTGCCCTTTGGCTACCCTCCTGTGGTATGAGTTGCTTCTGATAAACCCTCCAAATTGTTGCCTTCTACAAAATCGCTTCCCTCTGACAAGCACATCTTGGTAAGAAAGTAATTAATTCTGCTACCCTGGCCTTTAGAGCTGACACACATGAACAGATATGTTTTGGCTCCTCTCTCTTAGGACATTCAGGATATTTCAGATCTTCCTGATTCTGAAGGGAAGACCTCTGCTCTTTCCTTGCTAAGGACATCTTCCCAAGTTGCTCGCCATTTTATTAAATGCAGTTGTGATGCAGCTGATGCTTCATCTGGGGCTACTGCTTTTGGTTCTGTTCTGAGGAGGTATTCCTGGCTCAAACTTCAACCTTTGCCTAATGATGTCAAGGCAAAATGAACAGATGCTTCTCTAGATAATAATTGTTTGTTTGGTGGTACTACTCCTGCAGAGTTAGGTCCCTGCAAGGAAAAGCTAAGGCCATGCAGGAGTTGAAACATATTTTTGTTTTTTGCCTGTTCCCCAAATTTCAGAGGAATTACCCCAGCAAGCCTGCTTTTGTTTGGAGACAGTCTTGCCCTCTCTCCAAAGGTAAAAAGGGTGGTACAAGGGCTCCCCTGCTAAGGCTGTGCAAGCTCCTTCTACTCAGAAGCCTACTTTTCCTCACAAACCAGGTGCTGTCTGACTGCCCTGTTCTCAGTCACATTCCTCTTTCTCTACGTCATTTCCTCTCCCTTCCTATTTGGTCAAAACTCACTCGGGACTCCTGGGTTCTTTCCATAATTCTCCAGGGATATTACGTGGTTCAGAAATCTCTCACCCACCCCCCTTTTGGGCATTCCTCAGCTTCCTCAGGAACAGCTGCCCTTTTTTCAGAGGTGCTTCAAGGCCTGTTGGCTCAATGAACAATTCAAGATGTTCCAACTCCTTAGGGAAAGGGTTTTACCCCAGAATTTACTTTGTCCCCAGGAAAGAAGGCACCTGGAGACCTATTCTGGGTCTTTCACAGCTAAACACGTTTTCAAAGTTCCCTTCCTTTCGGATACTATCTCTTCAAAACTTATTTCCTCTTCTACTTCCACAGGCTTTTCTAGTTTTCATGGACTTGAAGGATGCTTATCTACACATTCCCATTCATCCTCTTTTCAAGAAGTTTTTACATTTTTCTGTTGCTTCCTCGCATTTTCAGTTCTCTTCTTTGCCCCTCGGCCTCTTTACTGCCCCAAGGGTCTTCACCAAATAGCTCACTCCTATGATTTCTTTCTGCAGGTTGAGAGGGATACAGGTCTTTTCTTACCCGGATGACCAGCTCATTCAGGCCTCTTCACCAGAGATTTTACTTTAGCATCTCTACTTTGCTATTTCTCTTCTGCAAAGGCTGGGATTTACTATACATTTCCAAAAAATCTTTCCTGACGCTTTCTCAGGATCATGTTTCTTTGGGATGCAAGCTCCAGACTGTTCCAATGTTGGCATCCCTGCTTCCTCCCAAGGCTTTAACTCTGATAGCTGTCTTTCAATCCTTTCTTCCTCTGGCTTCAATTACTGCATATCTAAGGGCTCTGGGTTACATGGCTTCCACCATTCCTATACTTCCTCTGGTCAAGCTCCATATGAGAAAGCTCCAGTGGTTTCTAAAGTCAGTTTAGCTTCAACATTCTCATCCTTTAGATTTTCTAGTTCCTCTTCTTCCATGCCTCAAGTTGGAACTTCAGTGGTGGATCCATCAGTTCTCCCTCAACCCAGGGCTTCCTTTTCAGGAACTCTTCACAGATACCGCCAGTGTGGGATGAGGGGGCCTTTTTGGTCCTCTGAAAGTGCAGGGCCTTTGGTCTATTCAACAAAAGAAAGATCACGTCAATGTCATAGAGATGTGAGCTCTTTTTTTTTGCTCTTCAGGTCTTTCATTTTCTTTTTGTTCCAGGGCCCCTTAAAATTCTCACAGGCAATACCAGAGTGATGTAGTATTTCAACAAGCAAGGGGGGACAAGGTCTTATCTCCCTTACAGATTATCTCTTCAGGTTTGGGATCTAGCTATCCAGTATAAGGTGGCCCTTCAGGCAATTTATATTTCCTCAGATCAGAATATAGTGGCAGATTCTCTGAGCAAATCCATAACAGAATCCAACTAGTGGATGCTTCACAGGGATGTGTTTCTGGACATTGTCCATCAGTGGGGTACTCCTCAAGTAGATCTATTTGCATCCCCTCTGAACAGACAACTTCCTCTCTTTTGTGCCAGAGTCCCATGTCCTCTGGCCTGGACGGTGGACACCCTCTCTTTTTCTTGGAAGAGAATGTTTCTTTATACCTTCCCTTCGTCTCATTCCAAAGGTCCTGTTCAAGATACAACAGGATACCCCCAAAATCTTGCTGGTGTCTCCCTTTGGTCCAGACAGCATTGGTTCCCTCTTCTTCTGCATTTAGCCAAGGGCAGTCATCAAGTTACCTCACAGGGTAGACCTACTCACACAAGAGAAGGGCTCTCTCATCCATTCTCGACCTGTCCACTATTCAATTGACATTGTGGGTGATAGGGTTTTGATCCCCCTCAGACACCTTTTTTCTGAGAACGCGCTTCAGTTCCTGCAGGAGGCCAGGAAACCCACTACTAGAAACTCTTATTTGTCCAAATGGAAGAGATTTTCTCTTTGGTGTGTTTCTCATAACCTGGAACCACTTAGTGTGGATGTTCCTTTGGTTCTGTCTTATTTGCATGAATTGCTGAATGCTGGGTTGTCATATTCTTCTGTTAAGGCCCACCTGTTAGCTATTTCTGCTTGTATGCATCTGACTCACCCTTTGATCTCTAGATTTGAGGCCAAACAATTTTTAAATGTGTCCTTTGTATTAGGCCTCCCAGGAAGCCTGTCCCTCCTTCCTGGGATCTTAATTTTGTTTTAGAAAAATTGACCCAGGCTCCTTTTGAGCCTGCTAATTCAGCATCCTTACAGTATTTTTCTTGGAAGACTGTTCTTCTTTTGGCCCTTACTTCTCCCAGATGGGTGTCTGAGCTGCAGGGCCTTATGGCTGTTCCTCCCTTTTTAGTTTTTCATAATGACAGGATGCCCTTCATACTAATCCTTCTTCTGTGCCCAAGTTGGTTAATGAGTTGTCTCTTAGTCAGTCTATTCATTTGCCCACTTTTACCCTTCTCATCAATCTGCTAGTAAGAAGGTTTTGCACACCTAGAATTTGCGTAGACAACTCCGATATTATTTGGATAAAACTAAAACTTTCCATAAATCTGAACAGCTTTTTGTTTCTTTTCATCCTAGGTGTTTAGGTTTGTCTGTTTCCACGCAAACTTTTTCTTTTTGTATTTCTAAAACCATTTCTTTTTGCTATTCTTTTCATAGAAAGAGTCTTCCTTCTTCTGATAAGGCTCATTCTATTAAGTCTGTTGCTTCTTCTGGTGCTTTTTTCAAATGTTTTGGATACTAATTATATTCTTGAGGTAGCTACCTGGACTTCTATGCATACCTTTACCAAGCACTATAAGCTGGATATGATTTCTAGAACCAGAGCTGGTTTTGCCAGGGCCATTCTCCAGGGCTTCCTAGAGGGCTGTGCTGGTTCTTTCTCCTCCCAATCTGCTTCCTGAGCTTTGGCACTCTCCTTAATGTAATGAATACTGCAACAGTGATATGAAAGGACATAGTACAGTACTGTAAAATCTTACCATAACAGTAGATTGTCCTTATCTTCACTGTTGCAGTATTCGATCCCTCCCTCCTCCCCCTGGTCCTTTTTCCTTCTGGATGCGTTTGTTACCTGATTATATCCTTAGGCTGTCTTTCCTACTGAGGCGTTTCAGTTCTGAGGATAGTACGTCTTGACGTCACCTTTATGCCCTAAGCAGGAGCATATGTATGATGTATGGTGTACCCATTACAACCTAAAGGCTTTGATATACTGGTCGGATGTTGGGCTGCCCCAGGGAGGAGATCCTTATTGTAAAGAATACTGCAACAGTGAAGAGAAAGACATCTACTGTTATGGTAAGATTTTACCCAACTGTACTTTTTTAAATGTTGCAAGGTCATAGGAGTACAGACCTCGCAGCGCTCAAATGTAAGCGTAAAAGCGTGCCTGAATGAAGCTTTTTTTTTTTGTTATATTTATCACTAGAAATAAGAACAGGGACATTCTGCAGTTATGGGCATATTGTGAGGAGTGGAACTTTGAGTTAGTGTATTATTTTAAGTTAAGGCTGGCACTTGGCAGTGATCAACCAGATACTTTTTGATAATATTTTGTCTTTGTGTGGATAGTTGAGGTGAGAGGAGTGGCACTGTGGTGAGATAAGTATTTTTGCATATTGTTGGCAGTGATCAACCAGGTATTTTTGGTAATATTTCTGGCATTGTGATTTGTGTGGAGCAGCTGGGATTGGCATAATTCAGTGTTTGCCACTTGATTGTGTGGAATGTAGAGGTGAAATATTCCATAGCCATCATACATGGCTCTCAACAAATCAGGGACAAATCTCAACAGAACTCTGGACAAATTCAGAAATAATCAGAGACACTGTTAAAATATTAGTACTGTTATCTTATAATACTGACAGAATAAGAGAATGTGCATTATTGTACATCTTTGAAATAAAATAAGTCATTAACTCTAACAATTGTCAGAATTTATTAAATGTAATTCACCACCTTTTCTCCAAAAGTCACCATTTTTAGAAGGGATTAAGGGGGACAGAGATAAAATCTGAGTCAAAATCAAGGACATTCGAGAGGTATGCCATCAGATGTCATGGCTATATCTTCTGGGTAGGAGCTGTGGTTGGGGTTTTCTGGATGCATTTAGCTGATCTTCCTGTCATATGCTCAGTTTAAGTAGTTACTCTCTGCCTCAGCAGCACTAATTTGCATTTCTGAGAAGTAAGATGCGCTACTTAATTGGACAGCTAAAATACACAGATGGACAAGGCATAATTACTGTGACTGTCTTCTTTGGAGGAAATGACTAGCTGCCTGCTGCTGTTGGCTCATTATTTTGGTCTTGCAGGACTAATGCAATTATGCGAAGCAATGGACAGGTGAAACACATTGCCATTCTCTTTTAGCATGATCTTATGTTTGAATTGTGCGTAGAAGTGGCTGTGACTGATTGGTGGGGGCTGTCTGGATGAAAGCAACTGACTCTGTTGTCACTTGCTCAGTTTAATACTTATCCCTCAAAAAGTAAGAAATAAATGCATCACAGAACACCCAGACCTTCAGAACTTTTGGAGGCTGGTGGCCCCCACAAACAATGGTCATATATGTGGATTCTGACATGGGCTCAGTAATCACCTGTGCCATGAACCCCACCTAGTGTAAAACCACACCTGCTCATAGGTGCACACAGAAGGTCTCTGTACTTGTGAGGGGAGGTGCAGTTGATGTCATTATTACTTTAACATTCCTCCCAAACCTCAGAGGTCTCTGTATCTTGTGTTGGGCTGTGGGCAGTCTGGTCATTATTTGTGTAACTTTTCTCACAAACTTCAGAGAGCTTCATGGAGGGTTACTATAGCTTCTTTGGAGCACTGTACACTCTCTAGACGTAATAAGTTGAAAATGTTACTGAAATCATTATTATGTTTTTTTTTTTTATTTTCCTCACAATCAAATTATGCGGTGCAAATATAGGTGGCTGTCTTTTGGGGAGAGTGAATACGCTTGCTGTTTATGTATGTCTGACAGCAAATATGTTCAGTTTGTCTTTTCAGTTTTGCCCTGGTCTGACATCAGAAGGGTAAACAAAAGTTGGTTACATTTTGGGGATAGGTGGTGAGGAGGTATGCTGTATATAAATATGACAGCAACAGCTTCAAATATGACTATGGGCATTTATGTCTTAATTGTAATCCCAGTGTAACACCAGAGGGGGTTACACAGAAAATGGATATCTATTTTGAAGTGGAGGGGATTGGGAGAAGGTAATACATTTGATTTCTCATGTTTATTGTGAAGTGGTGTAACTCATTCCTTCCTTGAAAAAAAAGTAGGATTGATTTCTTTTCCATAAGCATGATTTCTGTTCAGGCAGTCATTGGTTCAAAAGAATGGAAAAAAAACTTCTAAAATCCACTTCAAATATCTATGACCCTATGTCTTCTGGGTGCCTAGCACCCCCTGCTTAATTTAGTTATTGCAGCGTCGCCTTGGTTATTTAGGATGTGCTGAAAGGATGCAGGAAAACGCAGAGTTGAAGAATAAGGCTGAACTTATTTGTGTATTCATTGCTCTTGTTCAGGCAATTATTTTAGTCTTCTCAGCAGACATCCAGGGATAGTGTCAGGGCCCATGGAGGTAGTATTTCTATTTTTGAAAGTGCCAGAAGAAAAATGGTCCAAATTTTTGGAAGGGTGGGGTTGAGGGGGAATGGGCAGGACAAAGGAGAGAGTGATTAGAATGAGGTTGAAAGATAATTTGTCTGCAAGAATGTTAGCAATATCCATGGAGTCTGGAGATGTGTTACCATTGGACATAAGTAGGTTACTTCTAAGCTTCCTAATATAGCCAAAAAAGGCCTTAAGGTTGTCTTTTGAATTAGCTGCAACCCTAAGTTTATAGTTGGCCTTTTTTTTACTAATGGTAAGTTTGAGAGACATACTTACCAATTTTAAATCCGTTTTATAATGATGAAGTGAGCATTTGTTGTGATGGCCAGGAGCTTTTTCTGTTTATTATAGAATTTGTTGATGTGGTAGTTCCATCATATGGATTTAGTTTTAACATTGCAGTTATGCTTACAGCAGATGGGTGCAGGTGCCTCAGTGAATCTATTCCAAAGGGAGTACAATTCAGAGAATTAGTTAGTAGGCCTTAAATACAAGATCTGCTGGAAGGCTATACCATTTGTCATTATCAGTCAGATCAATAAATACAGTACAGAGTCAATTATCCAAACTAATTGGGACCTAGGGTAGTTTGGATAATCAAATTTTTCGGATAATCAAATGTACTTTGAACCGGATAAATTAACTGGATAAAAAACTTCTAAAATATTGTTTTTTTTTTCTGCATGCAGGGAATACACTTTTCAACCATTCATTGATTCCAGTGAACAGTAAGGAATATTTTTCACACGAGCGGGCTACAAGCTCAAAAACCACACACAAGCGAATGCGCATAATGTTTACATATTCAGACTTTGTGATTTTTCCTACCTGAAAACTTTGGAAGGCTGAGATTGGATAATTGACATTTCTGATGATTGACATTTGGATAATCAACTCTCTGCTGTAATAAGTAATTGGTTTTGGTGCATTCCCTGCATGGAGATGAGTTATTAGAAGCCACAAAACAGATTTTCATAGAGAAGATCACAGCAAGATGGTCAGATTTGGATACAGAGAGGGTAACAAATAGTGTGGCGCAACTGGGAAAATATTTGTGAGAGTATGATTAAGAGGATTAACCCCTCTGGTGGGAAGGGGAAAATTTGATCAACTATATTGGCATTTACAAAATCCAGAAATCTCTAGGCATATTTGTTTTTGGTAATAACTTTTTGTCAGTTTAACTGTGGGTAGTTGAGGTCACCCATAAAAAAGGTGTGTGATTCAATTGTTAACTTTTTAACTTGTTAAGGTATTCTGCATGCTTTGAAGTGGATCATAGATTGGGGAAAATAGAACTGGCTGTAATATGAAAACTAAATATATTGAGTGTGACTACAGCTTCAACTAATTCCAAATTTATATAATGTGAAATCTGTTGAGAGACATTGGGGTTATGAGTCTCTGTCTTGTATATTTCTGTATGTCATTATTACTCAGATTTGATTCTTACATCTTACTTTCCCTCCTGTTCTACCCATATTCTTGCCTCTTATTTTCCATTATTCTTACATTATTCATTATTTATCCTCTTGCCCCTTCCCTCTTTTTCCTCTCTACTCCCATCATCATCTTTTCAAAACTTTTGATTACTACCTCCTGTTACTTTACCAACTATCCAAAATCATTATACTTATTTTATACATAATGGATTTGTAAAAGGCAGATCATGTCTCCTAAACCTGATTGACTTCTTTGAAGCAGTCACCAAAGCCATAGATGAGGGTAAAATGGTTCACACAGCTTATCTAGATCTCGCCAAGGCTTTCGACACCATCCCCCACTCTGGAATTATAGATAAGCTCACTAAACTAGGTATAAATCCCTATGTCACAAGATGGGTTGCCAAATGGCTTACGGACAGAACCCACACTGTGAAAGTAGCAGATTCCAAATCCGACATCAGACCAGTGACAAGTGGAGTACCACAGGGTTCAGTCCTGGGTCCTCACCTGTTTGGTATCTACTTCTCTGAAGTGCAGGCCAACACAGAAGGTCTTTGGCTAACAAAGTTTGCAGATGACTGCAAACTAGGAGCCATAATTGAAACTCCTAACGATGTGGACAAACTACAAAAGGGCCTCACTGAGACAGATACCTGGTGTCAAAGCCATGGCCTGAAGCTCAATGCCAAAAAGTGTATTGTCACCCCCTTTGGTAAAAACTCTGTACCCATGAACTACCACATAGCTGGTAGTCTACTTAATGCCGAAAATATGATGAGACCTTGGGACACAGGTGGACAGTAGTCCCTCCTTTGATAATCACATCGCCACAGTGGTCAGGAAATCCTTCTACGTGGCTCATCTCATCACAAAAGGATTCTCATCCAGAAAAAAAGAGGTCATTGTTCCCATTATAGAGTACAATGCCCCTTTTGGTATGTACCTCACAAGACATCTACAACAACTGGAAAGACCACAGAAATACCTCACAAAAAGGATTACTGGCGTCAAACAGATGCCCTATGCAGACCGTCTCAAAAAACTACAGCTTTACTCCATCGCATATCGCCTACTCAGGGGCGATCTCTGCCTAACATACAAAGCTATGTCAAACCCAGAGCTGGTGGACATGCTCCACTTAAAGAAATCCCAATCCCTCCGAGCTACACGCTCTAGGGACCTAAACCTTGTCACCACAATAAACAGAACATGCTGGAGGGATAGATTCCTTTCCCAGAGACTTCCCATACTCTGGCACAGACTACCTATCTATGTCAAACAGAGCTCCTCATTAGCACTCTTCAAGAAAAATATTGATGATTGGATGGGAAATGGGAAATTCACCCCGGGGATCACTTCTGTGGCTCTGCTCGACAGGGGCACAGGAAAATAATTTTCTTGGGTGGCGAAAGCCAGGGTACATTTTTTGACTAGGCTTGTATGGGCCCTAGGGCCGATAGCCTAGTACCTACCTATGAACCTATATGTGTATATAATCTGCATTCATTGGACAAATTACTTTGTATAATGCTTCTTTATTTCTTAACCGTTCTTGGTACTCTTACTTTAATTGTTGTATGTTATTGTTGAGTATCTACTGTAAAGAGGCACAAGCACAGAGGGATTATTCCAGTCAGCAAATATAATAAATAAAATAAATACAGATAGTTGTCCACATTTGCCTGTGGTTCTGAATGGATGATAGTCATTATACCCTGGAATGCAGAGAGTGCTGTCAGTACAATGGAACCAGGTTTCTGAAATTACACAAATACTGACATTGTCAAGGTTAAGAAAGACATTATGTGTTGTTTAGGCTTCTGGCAGTCAGCATTGCTACCTTCATATTCCAGATTATTGTTGGTACACAGAAACAAAACTATGTGATCTGCATACCGGTGACACCAGTAACCTAAAGAAAGAAGCAAAAAAAATACTTTTTGAGGTAGATTTCTTCAATACCAGTCATTAATATCTACAGACTTGTAGTGTCTTTGATAATATGCTTATATTTTGCATTATTTTTGTCACCCCCAATTCTTTGAACTATTGCTTCAGTGTAGTAACCCACAATCCTTGTAGGAGGACTTACATGCAATTCATTATGCAAATGTATGCAAATTAGGTGCCTAGATTTTGGCTGTATGTGCTTACATTGCAAGATCTTTTATACCTATTTTTTGACGTCTGCAGGTTGAGCAGTAAAGTTCAAGAGTAGTTTTACTCTCTCTCTCTATATATATATACATATATATATATATATATATATATATATATATATATATACATGTACATATGCATATATAGATATGTTTATTGCATATGTAGATTCATGCATACACAACACTTTGCAAAGTTCCATCATATTTAGATTCTATAAATGATATGTATAGCTTATAACTGTCTAAGGTGGGACATTCAGTACATGAAAAAATACTATTCATTGCTATAATAAAACAATAAATTAAAGGATCCAGTGTATGGAAATTAATAATTTTAATTAAAGTCTCTGGATGCATGTTGCACTTTGCCTTCAAAGGGAAATGACATGCAATAGAAAATGCAATATTTTAAGTAAGCAAAAAAACGGAATGTCTCCATCATAGAAATGCTATAGTTATTAACATTTAAAGCAATCTGTCGTCAGTAAAGCAAAGTAACTTGTAAATAAATCCATGTACAAAGTCACCATAACCAATGTATTTTATTTAAACCAGAAGGAGCAAGGCTTCTATATTTCAGAATTAATGTTGCTTCTAATTTCAATAAAGACAAATATGAATATTCCCCTGTTGGAAGACTAGGAGAGGACAACTCAATCACTTTTGTGATAGCCATATTACTTTTGTAAATGTATTTGCCGTGAGAAGCTGTAGGGTTGTTTTTTACACCTCTGTGAATTTCACTCAGATGTTCTAAGTCAAAGAAATGAAAGGAAAATATTAGCTCTCATATGGGGCTCTAACCAAAGACCTCCATCATACCATGCTGTTACCTTTGCCACTGGACCAGGAAGAAAGTCTGCCAAGATAGGTGCTGAGTTTTCCCTTAGAGCGTTATCCTTTTCAGATGTGCTATGCTTCTTGTCTTGGACTTATGTTTTATTTTTCTAATGCGGAATTTCATTGGAATACATCAAAAACATATAATTGGTGGAGAATGTTGAGTAAATCAGTCATTATAAACTGTAATCATAAATGACAAAACAGTTTTTATACATAACTGAAGCCTGTACAATCCACTAAGTTGCATGTGAGCTTTCTGTAAATTCTTGGAATGCATAAATGTAACTACTGTTTGTATATAAATAGAAATGTAACTACTCTGTGTTTAACTGGAACTTAATATAATGCATTGTAAGAAAATGCACCTTTCACCCTGGGCCTCCACTGAACCCAGTCGGAATTTCCTTGTAAACAAAGACAAATAAATGCATAAATAATCACATTCACAGAATTGTTATGTAACTTCAGTACATGTGAACATATAGAACATGTAACACAAAAAAAGGCAGCTGTAGAAGTAAGTAAAGGTAAATGACAATATGTAAATGTGATCAAAATATCAGATAAATTACCCCCTTCTGTAAAACAGTAGTAGTCTTAGAGGGAATTAGGGCTTAAAGTACTGGATCTCCAATGACTATGGGCCAGTATTGTTTAATTAAGTCCTAAAAATCAGAGTAAATGACTGTAAGTCTTAACAGAATAAATTATTTCATTGTCTACAAATTGGCCATTTTCATCAGGAGTGCCTATAAGGAACTTTTTAAATGTCTGTTTCCAAATTCTCCACAAAAGCATTAAATTGTTCATTAGAGTAACCTCTGTCCAGAAATCTCTGTCTCAGATGTTATTTACCTCTTCAAAATGAGCACTCAGTGTAGTAATCAGTGTAGCCCTTTGTAATTCCTCATAAGGAAGACAAACTATGAGGTGTGCAGGATAATTACTGTTATCTTATAATATGCTGATTTTCTATAAAAAATTCTAATTGAATTATGTGCCATGAATTCCTTCAAATAGACATCCAAAAAGTAATTGGGTTATGAAAAGTTGTAATAAGGCCAAGATATAAATAGTTTTCCGACTTTCTGCCATAAGAGGACATACCACATGCAAACGATTTTTATGAAAGATGGATTTAAAATATCTAGAAATGTTAAATGTTAATGGTATCTGAATAGAAGGAATTATTCCATATCACATTCTTTAATTTGATTAACAGAGCCTCTGTAAAATTTTTAAAAGAAAGGAAACTTTAGCCAGAAAGGGATTAAAACTATAATCAAAAAAAAGCTGCTACATTATATGCGAAAGAACCCAAGGAAAAAACAAGTGGATATTGTATTAGTTAAGGACTTGTGAATTTCCAAGAAGGTACAAAGTACTGCTTGTTTCGGGTATTAAATCCATAGTTGTTTAACATATCTTCCAAGAAAACCACACTGCAAGCTGCTTTTAAGAAGGCATAGCAGGTCTTGGTTAAATGTAACTAAAGGATTAGCAAATAATTAGCAGTATTCGTTGTTGATATTTAGATGTTTATATACACGTATATACATTTTTAAATCAACACGTATGATCAACATTAGATTCCCAGCCTTATCATTATCTTTATCCTGGATTTTCAACTTTGTAAATCTAATCATTGTTGCTTGTTAGAGTAAATTCTGTCAGATTCTTTCTGAATTTCCTAATGGTCTTTGTTACCAGTTTCAGTAAACATTCTCAAATAGTACAATAGAATTATTTAATTTAGGTGACATAAATCAACTAGACTATTTAAATAGAAAAACCTACAAGAGTTCATAGCCAGTACATAATTAACCCAGGAGTCTCAGAAACTTCCAGATTACAATGAATACTTAAACCCTGTCTGTTAAATCAGATATATTGCCCAGATATGCTCACAAATCCATTGTTAAAAATGTATACATTAAGTGTAACTTTCTACAAATTGTAATGTGAGATTATTTCATTACAGACTACTTTTAAAAGAAAAGGGGCATCCTTAATCATTATGAAGGTGGTAAATGTATCAAGACTTGTTAGAAAGATTAATAAATAATACCTAATTTTTCCATTTGTTGCCCTTCTTTGGCCCATCATTTTTCATGCATTTGAGGTGGCATTTGTTGATGGTGAGCTGAGATGTGTGGGACTCCTGCTACAGAAATAATAAGATCTAGAAAATTGTTTTTAGAGTTAACATACACAAAAATCTCTTCCAATGATACACTCTCACCTGATTTCCATCTTTCTTAGCCAAATGAAGAAAAATGTGTTCTTGCTGCATCATTTTCTTGCATTTGTTTTCTGCTGTTCGGTTCCTCCCGTTTCTAAGGGAACAAAAACTTTTTTATGATCATTTGCATTTCTTATGAGATGTGTTTACAAGTGGTGATGTTTTTTACCAGCTTTTTTAACAGCTTCAATATTTTCTAAATAGTAGATATCTTGTCTTTACAAAAAATCTTTTAAGTGCTAAAAGTTTCTTTTGATTGTCAACTATATGTTGTTTCAGTTTCCTGTGGTTATATTCATTCCTAATAACAGGGGTCTTCAACCACCCTTCCATGCACTTGCTGACAATTTCTTTCTACATATCCCAAAGATCAGCTTTATCTTCTGCAAAAGGAATAGAGGGAAGCGTATGTACTTGTAAGCTGAATTAAGTTATTGAAACCAAATCCATATCTTTTTACTGCAAAAAAGTTCACAGCATTCATGTGGCTGTCATTAGAGTGAGTGTGTTGGCTTCTTTTCCCCTTCCATTTGGACAAGATTCACAATTCTGTTGTTGACATTAAAAGCCACATTCATTTTGAAGTATAGGACACTTGTTCTTATTGGATCAAATAATGAAATAGATTGGTCAGTACTGTTATAAGTTTATATGTGGCTTTATTTATACCTTACTTGCTCTTACCCAGTTATCTGTAAACGATAATGAATTTTGATGTGTTATTGAGATATATATATTCCATTGGTTTGTGCTTAATAAAATGCATTGCATTTTCTGTTGGCTGCTTTTTTTCCTTTGAATGTGAAGTGTCAAATGCTTCAGGATAATTTATTATAAATCAAGGAACATTATTCATTGTGTAAACCAAATAAATGCAATTATAGTCTAGCACTTGATGCAGGGGGTTCAGGCTGCGAGCTGTAGTTTTTAAGGCAGAGGGTTTGATTCCTTCAGCCCTCATTGGCCTGGCATTGCTTTGGGTCAACTCTGAAAAGGGATTGTGTGTGCAGTGGGCCTACCTGGTTAGCAAATGGATATTATTATTATTATTATTATTATTATTATTAGTGCTCAGAACATATCAGTACTGAAAATCATATTCACCATAAAAGTGTTGTATATCCTACAACAAGAAGTTTCTGTACTGACAAAGGCAGATTGTAGAGCTGTGTGTATTTGCAGCTGGAGTGACGGTACAGTGTGTACCTGGATATTCAAGGAAAATAAGTAATTAAAAATATGCATATGCCTTATGGATATATATCAGTCAAATCATTTTAGGTGATTAGGTAAGTTTAAGCAGTCACAGTGAGTGCTCCCTGTGTTTCTTTTGCTTTTTTTTTCTTGTTCTCTTGTTCCCATTCCTTCTCTTGTTTTCTATTCCAATGACTTACCATGCTGGACTTCATATTTCTAAGGAAACAAAAATTATTTAGGTCATAGCTTTTTCTGGTTGCTGGACACAAGATGAACAAATTTCCACATCTTGTGTAGTCTTAAAATATAAGGTGCACTCTGGTCAGGGATCCATTTAACAAAGATACATGTATATGGAGCCACACAAAACCAAGTGGCAGAAAATGAAAAGATGACTCTGGAAAAATGTGACTGAAGCAAATGTTTCATTGCAAAAAAAACCTCTCATTGTATACACTAAAACATGCATATTCATCCTGCACAGGAAAAACTGGAGATAAATTTGAAAGGAGCACCATGCTTTGATGAAGTATGATGTGACCAATGTTAGTGTCACATTTGGAATATAAAAGAATGAGACTGTGGCAAAAGGTACTGTGGTACCTGCAGTGCCTGCTCTGTTAGCTTTACATTAAGACTGTGCAGTAACATACAGGAAACCAGACCAGTGATTCTCATACTGGTAGTCTTTAAGCATACATATTGTTAACTTCTTTATTTACAGCAACCTTGTTAGTGAGATGACTGATGAATTCAGTCAAACTGTACTAGGATGTGTTGGCTTTCCTACCATTGTTCCAAGTGTGAAGTGATCAAGATTTCAACTCAAGGAGTATAATTCCAGAAGTTGGAAATTTTCAAGTGCTGCTTCCCACAGAAAATCACTGTTGGTGTCTGGGCAATATATGTTAGTCGGCCAGCAGTGATTTAAAGTTTAGGCTCCTCAGTTTGCTCCATGGGTGCTTGACCATAGATATAGCATATTTAAGTAAAAAGGGTGGGACATTCAGATGGGCTTCCTCCTCCTCAAATAAAAAGTGATTTTCTTTTTCTTTTTGTACACTCAAGATATTGGCTAATTTGTTATAATTGGTGTAGCTTTGCAGAGACATTACTTGATGATCCATGGCAGAACCATTTCTGTTGTCTGGGAGTGTTTCAGACTACTGGATGAGATTTAAACTTATTGAATATCTCTATAGTAATTTTGTATGTTTTGGAGCTTTTCTCCCCGGGCCTCCGCTGAAAAAGGGCTTTGGCTCAGTCGGACACTCCCAGTCAACAAATGTAAAATAAAATAAATAAATAAATGCATACATTTTGTTAAATCAGCTGTTACAGTCCAAAGAGGAAAGCAGGTTTTCTGTATTAACCGTCGACTTTTCGTTTTGGTACCTGCATCTGGTCCCTTCAGTCATATGATTTTTTTTTCTTTTGCCATTTCTACTGTGGAAGGGTGAAACTCTGTTGCTGTAGTCACACTTCCACAATTGTAAAACTACAAAAGGTGCTCATTATATATAAAGTAATGAGACAACTTAAAACAAACTGCTTTTTTATTTTTTTATTTATTTATTTTTTTTACTGAGGGCAAGCCCACTCTGAGTTACTGTGAATCAGGGTTACAAGGGGAAGCCTTCTCACCCTGCTTTTGGGGCGATGGGTTGAGTAGACTTTGTCTGAATTTCAGTGTAGGTGTTTCATTCTTCTAGCTCATCACAACTCAGGACCAGTTTGCAGCAGCAGCAGAGTTTCCTCCAGGTGTTCTCTGACTCCCCAGTCTGCAGCCTTACATTGCTTATGTGCACACTGGCAGTTTGATCCAGGTACTCTCTGACTCCCCAGTCTGCAGCCTTAAACTGCTTATGTGCACACTGGCAGTCTGATCGAGGTACCCTCTGATTCCCCAATCTACAACCTTACACTGCTTATGTGCACACTGGCAATCTGATCCAGTTACTCTCTGACTCCCCAGTCTGCAGCCTTACACTGCTTATGTGCACACTGGCAGTCTGATCCAGGTACTCTCTGACTGCCTAGTCTGCAGCTTTACACTGCTTATGTGCACCCTGGCAGTCTGATGCAGGTACTCTCTGACTACCCAGTCTGCAGCCTTACACTGCTTATGTGCACACTGGCTGTCTGATCCAGGTATTCTCTGACTCCCCAGTCTGCAGCCTTACACTGCTTATGTGCACACTGGCAGTCTGATCCAGGTGCTTTCTGACTCCCCAGTCTGCAGCCTTACACTGCTTATGTGCACACTGGCAGTTAGATCCAGGTACTCTCTGACTCCCCAGTCTGCAGCCTTACACTGCTTATGTGCAGACTGTCAGTTTGATCCAGGTAACCTCTGACTAACCAGTCTGCAGCCTTACACTGTTTATGTGCACACTGGCAGTCTGATCCAGGTACTCCCTGACTCCCCAGTCTGCAGCCTTACACTGCTTATGTGCACACTGGCAGTCTGATCCAGGTACTCTCTGAATCCCCAGTCTGCAGCCTTACACTGGTTATGTGCATGCTGGCAGTCTGATCCAGGTACTGTCTGACTCCCCAGTCTGCAGCCTTACACTGCTTATGTGCACCCTGGCAGTCTTATCAAGGTACTCTCTGACTCCCCAGTTTGCAGCCTTACACTGCTTATGTGCACACTGGCAGTCTGATCCAGGTACTCTCTGATTCCCCGATCTGCAGCCTTACACTGCTTATGTGCACACTGGCAGTCTGATCCAGGTACTCTATGACTCCCCAGTCTGCAGCCTTACACTGCTTATGTGCACACTGGTAGTCTGATCCAGGTAATCTCTGACTCCCTAGTCTGCAGCCTTACACTGCTTATGTGCACACTGGCAGTCTGATCCAGGTACTCTCTGACTCCCCAGTCTGCAGCCTTACACTGCTTATGTGCACACTGGCACTTTGATACAGATACTCTCTGACTGCCTAGTCTGCAGCCTTACACTGCTTATGTGCACCCTGGCAGTCTGATCCAGGTACTCTCTGACTCCCCAGTCTGCAGCCTTACACTGGTTATGTGCACCCTGGCAGTTTGATCCAGGTACTATCTGACTCCCCAGTCTGCAGCCTTACACTGCATATGTGCAAACTGGCAATCTGATCCAGGTACTCTCTGACTCCACAGTCTGCAGCCTTACACTGCTTATGTGCACACTGGCAGCTTCCTCCAGGTACTCTCTGACTCCCCATTCTGCAGCCTTACACTGTTTATATGCACACTGGCAGTCTGATCCAGGTACTCCCTGACTCCCCAGTCTGCAGCCTTACACTGCTTATGTGCACACTGGCAGTCTGATCCAGGTACTCTCTGACTCCCCAGTCTGCAGCTTTACACTGGTTATGTGCACCCTGGCAGTTTGATCTAGGTACTATCTGACTCCCCAGTCTGCAGCCTTACACTGCATATGTGCACACTGGCAGTCTGATCCAGGTACTCTCTGACTCCACAGTCTGCAGCCTTACACTGCTTATGTGCACACTGGCAGCTTCCTCCAGGTACTCTCTGACTCCCCAGTCTGCAGCCTTACACTGTTTATGTGCACACTGGCAGTCTGATCCAGGTACTCCCTGACTCCCCAGTCTGCAGCCTTACACTGCTTATGTGCACATTGGCAGTCTGATCCAGGTACTCTCTGAATCCCCAGTCTGCAGCCTTACACTGGTTATGTGCACACTGGCAGTCTGATCCAGGTACTGTCTGACTCCCCAGTCTGCAGCCTTACACTGCTTATGTGCACCCTGGCAGTCTTATCAAGGTACTCTCTGACTCCCCAGTTTGCAGCCTTACACTGCTTATGTGCACACTGGCAGTCTGATCCAGGTACTCTCTGACTCCCCAGTCTGCAGCCTTACACTGCTTATGTGCACACTGGCAGTCTGATCCAGGTACTCTCTGACTCCCCAGTCTGCAGCCTTACAGTGCTTATGTGCACACTGGCAGTCTGATCCAGGTAATCTATGACTCCCCAGTCTGCAGCATTACACTGCTTATGTGCACACTGGTAGCCTGATCCAGGTAATCTCTGACTCCTTAGTCTGCAGCCTTACACTGCTTATGTACACACTGGCAGTCTGATCCAGGTACTCTCTGACTCCCCAGTCTGCAGCCTTAGCCTTCTTATGTGCACACTGGCAGTCTAATCCAGGTAATCTCTGACTCCCTAGTCTGCAGCCTTACACTGCTTATGTGCATACTGGCAGTCTGATCCAGGTACTCTCTGACTCCCCAGTCTGCAGCCTTACACAGCTTATGTGCACACTGGCACTTTGATAAAGATACTCTCTGACTCCCCAGTCTGCAGCCTTACACTGCTTATGTGCACACTGGCAGTTTGATCCAGGTACTCTCTGACTCCCTAGTCCACAGCCTTACACTGCTTATGTGCACACTGGCAGTCTGATCCAAGTACTCCCTGACACCCCAGTCTGCAGCCTTACACTGCTTATGTGCACACTGGCAGTTTGATCCAGGTACTCTCTGACTCCCCAGTCTGCAGCCTTACACTGCATATGTGCACACTGGCAGTTTAATCCAGGTACTCTCTGACTCCCCAGTCTGCAGCCTTACACTGCGTATGTGCACACTGGCAGTCTGATCCAGGTACTCTTGGACTACCCAGTCTGCAGCCTTACACTGCTTATGTGCACACTGGCAGTTTGATCCAGGTACTCTCTGACTCCCTAGTCTGCAGCCTTACACTGCTTATGTGCACACTGGCAGTCTGATCCAGGTACTCCCTGACACCCCATTCTGCAGCCATATACTGCTTATGTGCACACTGGCAGTTTGATCCAGGTACTCTCTGACTCCCCAGTCTGCAGCCTTACACTGCGTATGTGCACACTGGCAGTTTAATCCAGGTACTCTCTGACTCCCCAGTCTGCAGCCTTACACTGCGTATGTGCACACTGGCAGTCTGATCCAGGTACTCTCTGACTCCCCAGTCTGCAGCCTTAGCCTTCTTATGTGCACCCTGGCAGTCTAATCCAGGTACTCTCTGACTGCCTAGTCTGCAGCCTTACACTGCTTATGTGCACACTGGCTGTCTGATCCAGGTATTCTCTGACTCCCCAGTCTGCAGCCTTACACTGCTTATGTGCACACTGGCAGTCTGATCCAGGTACTCTCTGACTCCACATTCTGCAGCCTTACACTGCTTATGTGCACACTGGCAGTCTGATCCAGGTACTCTCTGACTCCACAGTCTGCAGCCTTACACTGCTTATGTGCACACTGGCAGCTTCCTCCAGGTACTCTCTGACTCCCCAGTATGCAGCCTTACACTGCTTATGTGCACACTGGCAGTCTGATCCAGGTACTCTCTGACTCCTCAGTCTGCAGCCTTGCACTTTTTATGTGCACACTGGCAGTCTGATCCAGGTACTCTCTGACTCCCCAGTCTGCAGCCTTACACTGCTTATGTGCATACTGGCAGCCTGATCCAGGTACTCTCTGACTCCCTAGTCTGCAGCCTTGCACTGCTTATGTGCACACTGGCAGTTTGATCCAGGTACTCTCTGCCTCCCCAGTCTACAGCCTTACACTGCTTATGTGCACACTGGCAGTCTGATCCAGGTGCTCTCTGACTCCTCAGTCTGTACCCTTACACTGCTTATGTGCACACTGGCAGTTTGATCCAGGTACTTTCTGACTCCCTAGTCTGCACCTTACACTGTTTATCTGCACCATGGCAGTCTTATCCAGGTACTCTCTGACTCCCCAATCTGCAGCCTTACACTGCTTATGTGCACACTGGCAGTCTGATCCAGGTAATCTCTGACTCCCCAGTCTGCAGCCTTACACTGCTTATGTGCACACTGGAAGTCTGATCCAGGTACTCTCTGACTCCCCAGTCTGCAGCCATACACTGATTATGTGCACACTGGCAGTCTGATCCAGGTAATCTCTGATTCCCCAGTCTGCAGCCTTACACTTCTTATGTGCACACTGGCAGTTTGATCCAGGTACTCTCTGACTCCCCAGTCTGCAGCCTTACACTGCTTATCTGCACACTGGCAGTTTGATCCTGGTACTTTCTGACTCCCCAGTCTGCAGCCTTAGTCTGCTTATGAGCACACTGGCAGTTTGATTCAGGTACTCTCTGACTCCCCAGTCTGCAGCCTTACACTGCTTATGTACACACTGGCAGTTTGATCCAGGTACTCCCTGACTCCCCAGTTTGCAGCATTACACTGCTTATGTGCACCCTGGCAGACTGATCCAGGTACTCTCTGATTCCCCAGACTGCAGCCTTACACTTCTTATGTGCACACTGGCAGTCTGATCCAGGTACTCTCTGACTCCATAATCTGCAGCCTTACACTGCTTATGTGCACCCTGGCAGTCTTATCCAGGTACTCTCTGACTCCCTAGTCCACAGCCTTACACTGCTTATGTGCACACTGGCAGTCTGATCCAAGTACTCCCAGACACCCCAGTCTGCAGCCTTACACTGCTTATGTGCACACTGGCAGTTTGATCCAGGTACTCTCTGACTCCCCAGTCTGCAGCCTTACACTGCATATGTGCACACTGGCAGTTTAATCCAGGTACTCTCTGACTCCCCAGTCTGCAGCCTTACACTGCGTATGTGCACACTGGCAGTCTGATCCAGGTACTCTGCAGCCTTACACTGCTTATGTGCACACTGGCAGTTTGATCCAGGTACTCTCTGACTCCCTAGTCTGCAGCCTTACACTGCTTATGTGCACACTGGCAGTCTGATCCAGGTACTCCCTGACACCCCAGTCTGCAGCCTTATACTGCTTATGTGCACACTGGCAGTTTGATCCAGGTACTCTCTGACTCCCCAGTCTGCAGCCTTACACTGCGTATGTGCACACTGGCAGTTTAATCCAGGTACTCTCTGACTCCCCAGTCTGCAGCCTTACACTGCGTATGTGCACACTGGCAGTCTGATCCAGGTACTCTCTGACTCCCCAGTCAGCAGCCTTAGCCTTCTTATGTGCACCCTGGCAGTCTAATCCAGGTACTCTCTGACTGCCTAGTCTGCAGCCTTACACTGCTTATGTGCACACTGGCTGTCTGATCCAGGTATTCTCTGACTCCCCAGTCTGCAGCCTTACACTGCTTATGTGCACACTGGTAGTCTGATCCAGGTACTCTCTGACTCCACATTCTGCAGCCTTACACTGCTTATGTGCACACTGGCAGTCTGATCCAGGTACTCTCTGACTCCACAGTCTGCAGCCTTACACTGCTTATGTGCACACTGGCAGCTTCCTCCAGGTACTCTCTGACTCCCAGTATGCAGCCTTACACTGCTTATGTGCACACTGGCAGTCTGATCCAGGTACTCTCTGACTCCTCAGTCTGCAGCCTTGCACTTTTTATGTGCACACTGGCAGTCTGATCCAGGTACTCTCTGACTCCCCAGTCTGCAGCCTTACACTGCTTATGTGCATACTGGCAGCCTGATCCAGGTACTCTCTGACTCCCTAGTCTGCAGCCTTGCACTGCTTATGTGCACACTGGCAGTTTGATCCAGGTACTCTCTGCCTCCCCAGTTTACAGCCTTACACTGCTTATGTGCACACTGGCAGTCTGATCCAGGTACTCTCTGACTCCTCAGTCTGTACCCTTACACTGCTTATGTGCACACTGGCAGTTTGATCCAGGTACTTTCTGACTCCCTAGTCTGCACCTTACACTGTTTATCTGCACCATGGCAGTCTTATCCAGGTACTCTCTGACTCCCCAATCTGCAGCCTTACACTGCTTATGTGCACACTGGCAGTCTGATCCAGGTACTCTCTGACTCCCCAGTCTGCAGCCTTACACTGCTTATGTGCACACTGGAAGTCTGATCCAGGTACTCTCTGACTCCCCAGTCTGCAGCCATACACTGATTATGTGCACACTGGCCGTCTGATCTAGGTACTCTCTGATTCCCCAGTCTGCAGCCTTACACTTCTTATGTGCACACTGGCAGTTTGATCCAGGTACTCTCTGACTCCCCAGTCTGCAGCCTTACACTGCTTATCTGCACACTGGCAGTTTGATCCTGGTACTTTCTGACTCCCCAGTCTGCAGCCTTAGTCTGCTTATGAGCACACTGGCAGTTTGATTCAGGTACTCTCTGACTCCCCAGTCTGCAGCCTTACACTGCTTATGTGCACACTGGCAGTTTGATCCAGGTACTCCCTGACTCCCCAGTTTGCAGCATTACACTGCTTATGTGCACCCTGGCAGACTGATCCAGGTACTCTCTGATTCCCCAGACTGCAGCCTTACACTTCTTATGTGCACACTGGCAGTCTGATCCAGGTACTCTCTGACTCCCTAATCTGCAGCCTTACACTGCTTATGTGCACCCTGGCAGTCTTATCCAGGTACTCTCTGACTCCCCAGTCTGCAGCCTTACACTGCTTATGTGCATACTGGCAGTCTGATCCAGGTACTCTCTGACTCCCTAGTCTGCATGCTTACACTGCTTATGTGCACACTGGCAGTTTGATCCAGGTACTCTCTGACTCGCCAGTCTGCAGCCTTACACTGGTTATGTGCACCCTGGCAGTTTGATCCAGGTACTATCTGACTCCCCAGTCTGCAGCCTTACACTGCATATGTGCACACTGGCAGTCTGATCCAGGTACTCTCTGACTCCCCAGTCTGCAGCCTTACACTTTTTATGTACACACTGGCAGTCTGATCCAGGTACTCTTTGACTCCTTAGTCTGTAGCCTTACACAGCTTATGTGCACCCTGGCAGTCTGATCCAGGTACTCTCTGACTCCCCAGTCTGCAGCCTTATACTTCTTGTGTGCACACTGGCAGTCTGATCCAGGTACTCTCTGACTCCCTAGTCTGCAGCCTTACACTGCTTATGTGCACCCTGGCAGTCTGATCCAGGTACTCTCTGACTCCCCAGTCTGTAGCCTTACACTGCTTATGTGCACCCTGGCAGTCTTATCCAGGTACTCTCTGACTCGTCAGTCTGCAGCCTTACACTGCTTATGTGCACACTGGCTGTCATATCCAGGTACTCTCTGACTCCCCAGTCTGCAGCCTTACACTGCTTATGTGCACACTGGCAGTCTGATCCAGGTACTCTCTGACTCCCCAGTGTGCAGCCTTACACTGCTTATGTGCACACTGGCAGTTTCCTCCAGGTACTCTCTGACTCCCCAGTCTGCAGCCTCACACTGCTTATGTGCACCCTGGCTGTCTGATCCAGGTACTCTCTGATTCCCCAGTCTGCAGCCTTACACTTCTTATGTGCACACTGGCAGTCTGATCCAGGTACTCTCTGACTCCCTAGTCTGCAGTCTTACACTGCTTATGTGCACCCTGGCAGTCTGATCCAGGTACTCTATGACTCCCCAGTCTGCAGCCTTACACTGCTTATGTGCATCCTGGCAGTCTTATCCACGTACTCTCTGACTCCCCAGTCTGCAGCCTTACACTGCTTATATGCAAACTGGCAGTCTGATCCAGGTACTCTCTGACACCCTAGTCTGCATGCTTACACTGCATATCTGCACACTGGCAGTCTGATCCAGGTACTCTCTGACTCCCCAGTCTGCAGCCTTACACTTCTTATGTACACACTGGCAGTCTGATCCAGGTACTCTCTGACTCCTTAGTCTGCAGCCTTACACTGCTTATGTGCACCCTGGCAGTCTAATCCAGGTACTCTCTGACTCCCCAGTCTGCAGCCTTACACTTCTTATGTGCACACTGGCAGTCTAATCCAGGTACTCTCTGACTCCCTAGTCTGCAGCCTTACACTGCTTACGTGTACCCTGGCAGTCTTATCCAGGTACTGTCTGACTCCCCAATCTGCAGCCTTACACTGCTTATGTGCACACTGGCAGCTTGATCCAGGTACTCTCTGACTCCCCAGTCTACAGCCTTACACTGCTTATGTGCACAGTGGCAGTCTGATCCAGGTACTCTCTGACTCCCCATTCTGCAGCCTTACACTTCTTATGTGCACACTGGCAGTCTTATCCAGGTACTCTCTGACTCCCCAGTCTGCAGCTATGCACTGCGTATGTGCACACTGGCTGTCTGATCCATGTACTCTCTGACTCTCCGGTCTGCAGCCTTACACTGCTTATGTGCACACTGCCAGTCTTATCCAGGTACTCTGTCACTCCCCAGTCTGCAGCCTTACACTGCTTATGTGCACACTGGCAGTTTGATCCAGGTACTCTCTGACTCCCCAGTCTGCAGCCTTACACTGCTTATGTGCACACTGGCAGTCTGATCCAGGTACTCCCTGACTCTCTAGTCTGCAGCCTTACACTGCTTATGTGCACACTGGCAGTTTGATCCAGGTACTCTCTGACTCCCCAGTCTGCAGCCTTACTCTGATTATGTGCACCCTGGCAGTTTGATCCAAGTACTCTCTGACTCCCCAGTCTACAGCCTTACACTGCTTATGTGCACAGTGGCAGTCTTATCCAGGTACTCTCTGACTCCCCAGTCTGCAGCCTTACACTGCTTATGTGCACACTGGCTGTCTGATCCAGGTACTCTCTGATTCTCCAGTCTGCAGCCTTACACTGCTTATGTGCACACTGGCAGTCTGATCCAGGTACTCTCTTACTCCCCAGTCTTCAGCCTTACACTGCTTATGTGCACACTGTCAGTTTGATCCAAGTACTCTCTGACTCCCCAGTCTGCAGCCTTGCACTGCTTATGTGCGCACTGGCAGTCTGATCCTGGTAGTCTCTGACTCCCCAGTCTGCAGCCTTACACTGCTTATGTGCACACTGGCAGTTTGATCCAGGTACTCTCTGAACATCCAGTTTGCTGCTGCATACCTTTATGAACATGTGAATGTAGCTGTTTTCCTGTCGTGAGGTAGATATGTGCAGCTGGCACCTGTCACTTCTGCTCTTATTGCTTACTCTATAAAACTTCTCCAGTACAATCAAACCATTGTAAAACTTATTTATGCCTTAGGTACTCTTGATAGCCTAGTGGCTGTAGTATGAGTTGAACCTTTTAATTTCCTATAGGACAAATGTTCACAGGTGCACATGCTGCATGTAATTTCTTCATTTCGCAGCAGCTACAGTCCTTGGCTTCCACCAGTGCAGCACTATCAGAAGGTTTAACTCTTGACAAATAAAGCTTCCTACGAATTATGGGCAGGCAGTTTTTGCTAACATCAGTGTTTTCAGATTTAGTGGAGCAAGTACCTCACATCTGTTCAAATGTTTAGCATTTCATGCCCATGCCAAAAAGACAGTTGCAAAGGTGGGCAGAATTTGGTAAGAATATATAAAATACAGAATATAAGAGAAAGGTAGAGCAATGTTTGAAAATATCATGGCAAGTATTGCGTTTATTGTATTATACTCCAGAATTTCTGGAAAATGTGTCCAGGATGTGTTTAACACTTTAAAGACATTTAAAGTAGTGATTTTCATAAATTAAAATATATTTTACATGTCCCCTTACTTTGACACATTTAACAAACAGATTGTGGATAAACCCCCCTAGATTTATTTGACGGTGCTAATCAGCCCTATTAATACTTCTTTATAAAACCCAGCAGGAAGCAGTTAATTTAATGCCTGCCAGTTGCATTTCCATGTTTAAGCAAGCGTCTTCACTGTTGTTCCTGTGCTTACAGCAGGCTTCCCTCTTCCCATCCCCCACTTTCCTGCTTAGACATTGGGGCTGAAACAGAATTGTGCATTTCTGAACAGCTCTGCTGCTAGAGTTAACTGTGAAGAAAGGTAATTCATTTACTTGGCATTAACTATTTATTAGAAAAGTATATGATGGATACATTCATAGGTACAGGGTTTTAAGAAAGGTAATCTCCCCCAAAGTATCTCCTCTGCACCATCCATCTCACTTTTCAAGACCTCACTAAAGTCACACCACTTGCAATCATGGCTCTGTCCCTGTATCACATAAAATCTTTTCTGCTCTCCTCCTAACTTGCCACACCTCATCTCCTCACTGCTTACCTCAGCTATTCTGTACTGCTCAAATACTCCCTATCAGGAACTACTATCCTACAAACTATTTCTCACGCTATGACATATCTCCCGAATAGCATTATTTTTCAGACTCCATTTCCTCCATTTTTATGCTTTGTACTAACAATAGGGAATTCAAACCTTTGCTATCTATATACCAAGCTTACTCAAATCAAACTAAGGTATGAAAAATCTCCTTGATTGTATATATGCCACCGTATAGAAATTTTCTGTTCATTCACGGATTATGTGTTGTCATATAAAGACATGGAGCTCTGATTGTATATATGCATCTGTACAGACCTTTTTTTTTGTCATTTGTTAGCACTGCCGCCTCACAGCACTAGGTTCTCTGGTTCGATTCTCGGCTGGGGTGCCTTCTGTGCGGAGTCTGCATGTCCTCCCTGTGGTCGCATGGGTTTCATCTGGGTGCTCCGGTTTCCTCCCACATCCCAAAACATGCTGTAGGTGGATTGGACACTCTAAATTGGCCCTAGGTGTGAGTGTGTGCATGTGTGTGCCTTCTGTGGAAGGTTGGGCGCCAGGCTGGCAACTCGACACCGTAAAACTCCACTGCCAATCATGAGTGGACAGGAGGTCATCTGCTGTGGCGACCCCTAACCGGGAAAAAGCCGAAAGAAGAAGAAGACTACCAATAGGGAATTCAAACTTTTGCTATCTATATACCAAGCTTACTCAAATCAAACTAAGGTATGAAAAATCTCCTTGATTGTATATATGCCACTGTATAGAAATTTTCTGTTCATTCATGGATTATGTGTTGTCATATAAAGACATGGAGCTCTGATTGTATATATGCATCTGTACAGAATTTTTTTTGTCATTTGTAGTATTTGTACTGTTATGTTATGGAGCTTTTCTCCCTGGGCCTCCGCTGTAAATTAGCCTTGTTCCAGTCGGACTTTCCCAGTAAACAAATGTAAAATGTTGTTGTTGTTATGTGTTTCGGCTTTTCCCGGTTAGGGGTCGCCACAGCGGAACTCCGGTCCGCTAATGATTGGTAGTTGATTTTTATGTGCCGAGTTACCAGCCCTGATGCACAACCTTCAACGAAGGTACGCCCATTCACGCATGTCTCCACGCAGAAGACGCTCTAGCTGAGAATCGAACCGGACAGCGTCTTACTGTGAGGCGACAACGCTATCGCAGCACCACCACCGTGGTATATAGTAAACAAATGGGCTTCTGATCTTCCACAAGCTGATCTGTGCAACATACTTTATTTATTTTTACATTTGTTTACTATGTAAAAAAATGTAAAATAAGTAAAAATAAATAAAGTATGTTGCACAGATCAGCTTGTGCAAGATCAGAAGCAGGGTCCATCTGAAAAATTAGTAATAATAAGGGTCTTTTTATTACTAATTTTCAGCTTGTGCAAGATCAGAAACAGGGTCCATCTGAAAAATTATTAATAAAAAGGCCCTTATTAACAGTCAGTGATGGTAATCCGCGGTGGTACAGCGGTAACATTGTTACCTCACAGCAAGAGGTTCTCCTGTTCGATTCTCGGCTGGAGTGCCTTCTGTATGGAGTCTGCATGTCCTCCCCGCGGTCGAGTGGCCTCCGAAAGACATGCATGAATGGGCTTGCCTTCGCTGAAGGTCGGGCATTGGGCTGGAAACTCAGCACCATAAAAATCAACTGCCAGTCATTAGTGGACCGGAGTTCCGCTGTGGCAACCCCTAACCGGGAAAAGCCGAAAAAGACAAAAAGAACATTAACAGTCAGTGATGGTGGCCCTTCACAATAACACCCTCAAATACCCAGTTTAATTTGGGGGAAAGGCAAACACTAAAGGATTTCAGAATGTAGTATGGTGCTCACTAGTGGTCCTGCTAAGAGATTTTCAGGTGTCCCTCCATACAACCTGTTAGAGCAAGAAATATGGACAAAGCCATAAATAATGGGGGGGGGGGGGAGACAAAGGCCAAAAAATAGAGACCATTTTTTAGTATTGTTCTTACAAACTTAGAAAGTTATTAGAACAACAGGTTTTGCATTAGCATGACTTTTCTAAAGGGTATGTAGTCTGAAGTTCAAATGTATTTCAATATTTTCTCACCTCAGTTCTCAATTATTTCCCAATGATTTGCCATTTAAAGCAATTTTATGAGAAACAAACCAAAAATGTGAGGCAAATATCTGGACATTCTGTGAAAATCTGGACAGTTGAGTGGTATGCTTAGGCACTGCTATCTACAGGGCTGGCCTTGGGCCAATTGGACCTGTTTGGACCAGTAGGGCCCTGCATAGAATATGACATGGTCATTATGTTTTGTGTGCCCCAGAGATCTGCCTGAGAGCATACTCTCAACTGTACAGATTTTCACAGAATGTCCAGATTTTTGCCTCATATTTTTGGTCTGTTCAAAATAACATTTGTGGATTTATGGCAAATCATTGAAGATTGAAGTCACTAAATAATACTAAATAATGACAGCTATTAGAGTTTCAGACTTTATATCCTTCAGAAAATACATAATAATGCAAAACCTATTATTCTAGCAACTTTCTAAGCTTATAGGAGCAATATTTAAATTCTGTCCATATTTTTGGGCCTTTGTCCCCCCATTCTTTCTGGCTTTGTCCAGATTTCTTGTACCAAGAAATTGAAAGGTATGCTGAGAGACAGCATAACAAAGTTCAAGGCATTTTTCTACTGGCAGTCTTGCTCCTGTAGTACTTGAGCTTTGTTAGTATAGCAACCAACATTTCCTATCATGCATCATAACAAAAAACAAGACGAAGAAAGCGGAGATCGCAAACCAGCAAAAATAGTATCCAAAGCTCTTTTGCATTATATATTCATATCATGCATTGTACTAATGGCTAGTCTGATAACTGTTTCATATTCTGCGACTAGTATCTGGTTTTCTCCAAAATGGCAAAACTGAATAAGCAAAAATGTGGACTTGAATATACCAAGTCCAAGTTTGCTGTTTCTTGGAGCATCCAATTTTTGTAAGGTATGGTGATCTTGGAGTTGGTACATAGAAGTTCAAGGTGGGGGAGCAAGGGGGCTTTACCCTGTGAAAAAAACAGCTTTAAAGGGAAAAACAGCAATGTCTGACATTTGCTGTTCTCTTGCATTTGCATTTTTTTCCCAAAAATCCATGTCTCTCAGTTATGAGTCTAATAGGGATTCAGCGAGTCCAGTATTACTAGTAATTACAACTTCACTCATCTTAAACCTCTCACAGAGTTAACTACTCACACTCTCATTGTGGTCACTTATTGCTGCTGAATGTTCAGCAGGGTTTTCAACCTAAAACTGTTTCAATTAACCATCTGCTTTTATGTATGGCTCCAGTTACCATCCCAAAAAATAATAATTTCGGGCCTAATCTGAATAACAATAGAGAGGTACTGTGTTTTCTTTTCCTTCTGTTGCTGACATGGAGTTTATGATGAAGAAGTAAGTGTGGAGAAGTCAGTCTCAGAAAGTATGAAAACAAACACTAGTAAACATAAAATAATACTGTAATGAGAAGTAATTTCAGTAATCATAAATAAAATAATACTACTAATAGTAATACTGATAATAACGATGACTGTAATGAGAAGTAACTTCAATAAACATAAATAAAATAATACTAATAGTAGTAATACTGATAATAATGAATGTAATGGGAAGTAACTTCAGTAAACATAAATAAAATAATACTAATTATAGTGATACTGATAATAACGATGACTGTAATGAGAAGTAACTTCAGTAAACATAAAATAATACTAATAATAGTAATACTGATAATAATGAATGTAATGAGAAGTAACTTCAGTAAACATAAATAAAATAATACTAATTATAGTGATACTGATAATAACGATGACTGTAATGAGAAGTAACTTCAGTAAACATAAAATAATACTAATAATAGTAATACTGATAATGACTATTGTAATGAGAAGTAACGTCAATAAACATAAAATAATACTAATACTGATAATGCCTACTGTAATAAGAAGTAACTTCAGTAAACATAAATAAAATAATATTAGTAATAGTAATACTGATAATGATGACTGTAATGAGAAATAACTTCAGTAAACATAAAATAATACTAATAATAGTAATACTGATAACTACTACTGTAATGAGAAATAACTTCAGTAAACATAAATAAAATAATACTAATAATAGTAATACAGAGAATAATGACTACTGTAATGAGAACTAACTTCTGATCACAAAGATTTATGACAGAACGTTACCAGTTCAACAGTATAACAAAGAAGTGTTTGCTGCAGTCAGAGACAGGAGCAAAATAATGTCCGAGAAATGAAACTTATGTTTGCATGCTGAGTGGTGGGAGGCAGAGGGGTACAGAAAAATGATTCACTTGGTTGAAGGTGAGAAAACAGGAACTGGAAGTTGTTGTTTCTTTCGGCTTTTCCCAGTTAGGGGTCGCCACAGCAGAACTCCAGTCCGCTAATGATTGGTAGTTGATTTTTGCATGCAGAGTTACCAGCCCTGACACACAACCTTCAACGAAGGTACGCCCAGTCACGCATGTCTCCATGCAGAAGACACTCTAGCTGAGAATTGAACCGGACAGCGTCTTACTGCGAGGTGACAACGCTATCGCATCACCACCACCGCAGGTCATATGACTCATAAATGTACAGGAGTGTCACACTTTTAGAGTTACTGATAAAATAGGAGGCAACTAGAAACTTAAAAGCTGGAAAATGACTGGACTGGATTGTTGAGAAGATTTGAGGAGATATAATTAGCTGAAACACCTGGTGTTCATAAGAGTAATTTGCATATATCCCATGAGCCTCTGATTCAAGAGGTTTGAGAGGTCACTCATTGGCAATTCTGGCTTGGCTGGAGTTTTCATTTAGTTTTTACAGATTGGTCTTTCTGTGTGACCTTCTTACTCATTGTTTTAGTTTATTTGGGATATTTTGCAGTCACCCTAATGATAATGGACATCAGCTGGGTATAACAACCCTGTGTTTCTTATTTTTAGTCAAGCACTCTGCTTATACTGTGGTGATGAGGTTATAACAAGGCTGAAATATGCATATCCACAGCTAGTGGGGTTGGCTTTATTGGTTTGAAATTGTCCATTGAAACGATGAAACAAGTCATGGGTATTCAGAATTACCAATTAGCTGAAACATTTGATGTTAATAATGGTAATTTGCATATATCCCATGGGCCTCTGATTCAAGAGGCTTGAGAGGTCACTCATTGGAAATTCAGTTTTCATTTAGTTTTTAGAGATGTATATTATAGAAAACCGAACAAACTATGTGGGTTTTGTATGTTCTGCTTACATTTATGAGGATTTCTTCACACATGCCAAAACATGATACTTAGTGACTACTCTATATTATCCCTGCATGTAATATTTTCTTTCACCCTTTAAATGTGTGATATGGCTGGAACAGCTCTTAATGTATTAGTCCACTTTCCCAATTTAACAAATAATTAAATAAATAAATGGTAAGATATAATTATAAGTGAGGTGGGGTGTGATTGATGCCATCTCTTAGTACAGGCCTGAGGTTAATACTACGATGCCACCTCTGAGGAGAGGCCTGAGGTTAATACTACAATATCATCTCTGAGGATAGGCCTGAGGTTTATACTGTTGCTAATTTTTAGCATTCTGAAGAAATTTAAGAGTTTTTTATGGTTGTTTAAAAATACATTGACCGTAACAAGGGATAAGATACATTGACCGTAACAAGGGATAAGATTAACTTGGTAAGGAATTCCAACCATTTAGAGCAAGGGCAAGAGATGACTGGAAGCTCATGAAAGAAGAAGGGGGTAATATCAGATGAGAATGTATAATGGAGATTAGACATTTTTTTTTTTGCTGCTGTTTTTGGCCCCCATGTCTTTCCACAGCCATTAAAGACATTCCTATTGACTCATCTGTCCAGAACTTCTTGGAATATGAGGAAGTTGGGCATGGGAGTGAGAGCTGGAAACTGCGATGAGTCTCAAGATTTAACCAGGTTACATGTTAGAAAATGAGCCTGCTTCCTGTAGCATGGTTTGCTTGATGTTGTCTGCCACACCACCCAAAGACATTGGAGTGTATAGAATGCTTAACTTACAAAGATAGTTTATTTGTTTAAAGTTTGTTAACCAAGGTAAGGCATTGATCCACCCTGACCACTGCCAGGCTCAGCATGGTGGAAAATCAACCAAAAGCACCTTAAACTTTAATCAATAGCAATGCATCAGTGATAATATAGGAGCATGCTAACAGGTATGCCAGGATAAATATAGCATACATGAAGATAATCATTAGTATGTGAGATTATGATACATTAAAGTCAGTAAGGAGTACCTGTGCCATCTTATAACAACAGATAGTATATCTTTACTATGGTGAAAACAATATACAAAGAAGAAAGTATTTGCAGTACTTATTATTATTAGGTATTGAGGAATAAGACACGAGTCAAATGAAGGAAAGAAGGCAAAGGAGGGAGACAGAAAAGAAAAAGTGAGCGAAGAAAAGAAGTGTTGGGGCAAGGGGAAAGTGTGTGGCTTTCTCCATCCCAGGTTTAGAAGATCTGTGCAGTACTACAGGAGTTTGGGGACATAGTGTCTGGTATGCCAGGGTGTACCACCTAATGAAGCACCATGTAAACACAGAGCCTCAGGGGCCCACCAAACACATTTTTATAGTGTGCCTGAATGAGTTAAGCAGACCCCAAGAGAGAGGCACAGCAAGACATGTTGGATGTGCGAGTAATCCAGGCATCCAGTAGTTTGTTTGTGCTTTAACATTCTTATGAAAAAAATATAAGCTAATAAATAAACATATTGTTTTATTTTTAATATGCATTAATACCATATATTCATGATACATAATCTTAAATCATCTTAAATCCAGGGAACCCACATGGGGAAAGAATAGAGTGATATGTTGGGGGATATCATCTGATGAGCCTCATCAAAATTGTTTAAAATAGGTCCCACAATTGCTGATGTCAGCCATGTCTGCCTCTGCTATCTCAACTCTTTGGTAGTACAACTGTCTGATGTCCTGGCCCTTATCTTGAATGGGGCTCTTGCCATTATCATTCCCCTACTCCCATGTCCACATGCAAAACAAAAAAAAAATGGAAGTTGCAAAAACATTGAACACAGCTGTTTACAGTGCTGTAGGCCCAGCAGCAAAAGTGATAATTAATAATGCACTCTGAGGTGGATCTCTTCCTTCTTCATATTCATCACACCAAGAGAGCTGACACCATGGGCACTTCTGCTACTATGCTGTACATAATTGTTTTATTTTACTAATTTTTTCAATCCTTTTTGAGTCTCTTACATCTATTGAATTCTGGTTAACCAACTCACAACTCTTTCTAACCCCCCCCCAAAAAACAAGTTAATCCTATTCACCCTTAAGTAAACAACACATGAAAAAATAACTTCACAATCACCTCCTCGAACAATGCTGGAATTGATGGTCTTTCCCATACAGAGTTGTTAACGGTGACCATTGATGAAAATCTAAATTCAGCATCTATATAAATGAAACTAAAAAAAACACCAAAAACTTGACGCCTTGTATAGTGCTGCACCCTACATTACTAGCAGTACTGCAAAGCATGTTGCATCAGTATTCCTTCACCCATCCCTCCTCTATGGTGCCTCAGTTTTGACCATTCTCCAGGTATGCCCACCAGCCAGCTTGAAGAATGCTAGAACACGATAGCTAAATTTGCCACTAACAAATTCCATAAAGCCCATCACAGCCTTGCACTCAAACAACTTTCCTGGCCTTGAGTTTCTCCACTACATAATTCTATGACAACTAGTAATTTCCCACAATCTCATCTACAGTCATGGCCACCATCCTGGCCTAGCCAATATTCTCCATCTGTACTCTTCCAGGAGAGGTCTACAGACACATTGCTCCTTATAATAACAAAGACAAAAGGCAAATAATTATGCCATCAACTATCTCTGCTCCTGTCATGTCTTTAGGCTGTGGAATGCCTTATTTTTTGACAGCAAACAAATAAAGAAAAGTTAAGTCTTTCAAAGAGCAACTCAGATTGCTCATATATGGCCATCTCACTTCTCCAGGCCTGACTAATTCAGTATCTCCTTTACTCCAACTTCACAAACATCTCGTCTCACTCTCTATCCATATGACTTGAAGCACAGGTTATGGGTGTACCTAATCTATCTTTTATTACTTTTCATCCCGTTTTCTTCTTCTTTCCTTCTTTTTTTTTTTAAAGATTCATGTTTATCTGTACAGTCTTAAGTATTAAACATATTTTTGCAGAAGGATTGCATAATCATGTCATTTATTCGATACTCTCTTAGCAGCCACCTGATTCTCCTTTATGAATAATACAAAACTGTTTTCAGTTATATGGCCAGTTACAGCAACTTCTAAAAGTCATTTACTCAACCTAACGTATAGCACTAACAATTACGCTTAACCATGCAACTGTTTACATTTTAACACACACACACACACCGATCATTGTTATACAGAGATACTTAACTGAGTCATTTTCTAAACCTGTGTTTCTCTGTCTCTTGTTTCTCTACCAAGTCTTAAGCAACTTTTAATAGGGTTATTTTTAATCATGTCCAGATGCCTCTTTCAGTGTAGGGTATGCTTTAAGTATCCTCAACCTATCCTGTAGCCCTCCTGTGCCCCTCTTTTGATCCCCTCATCTTTTCTTGGATGTTGGCGAGCCTAAATTTCTCTTAGAAATGACTGTTTTCTCATGTAGTGAGTATCTAAGAGATTCCAAGAAATATCTTCTTTCACTGTCATTTCCCTTTATCATATGTTATTTTTCTTAATTAAGTTCCATGAATGTTTACTTTTCTTTAAGTGCCTTTGTGATAACATGTTAATTGCACTCAGGCCTATTTTTAATCGATGTGTTGAGTGTTCCAATCCTTTAGCTCCCATTTCCTCAGTCATACACGTTCTCTTCTCTAGTTTCCATTATTAGTATAGGTGCCCATTCCCCAGGTTGTCCCTGCTCTTTCTGTGTCTACACTTGCCCTCTTTCTCTACAGCTCATGACCTTGCACCCATTTCCCTGTTTTTGGTGTGTCTTTTCCTTCTCCTTCCTGCTCTGTCTTCCTTTTTGTCTCCTTTAATTGATATATATATTTTTTCGATAATCATTTTTATTGTTTTTCAAAACCATAATACAATTCACACACTATTTACATTATGTACAAAATTGCTTCCAATGTTTAGTTCCATTTCAAATATCCACATCATACATTAACAATAGATATCGTATTAATCAAGTAAAGGAAAACAAAAAGATTAAAAACGAAAACATCTACCAGAGAAAATTAAAAACAAACTCAAGCCAACAATCTGCATTGTTTCTACATCTTCTATCTAATCTAAGATTGTGTTTGTTCACTTGCTGTATGTCCTAAAAGAAAGTGGATAGGAACCTCTAAGCCAATATAATGTTAAAGATTTGCTCCCAAATTTTTATACTATTTATACTTTTCTTGTTGTGACTAATTAATAATTTATGCGCTAAAATATGCTTGATCGCTAACAGCCTGAATTTTTGCCACAATGTCTGTGCTGGGTTCAACCAATTTGTGGCTATATATAATTTCATTAATAAACTGATATTCATAATTACGATTCTCTTTGATTTGTCTAAATTCTCCGGTGGGATGTGTAGAATCACAAATTCCCAGGTGAGTGTTGAGTTTTGGTAACCCATTTTTTGTAACTGCACTTTTAATGAGTTCCACAATTTATAAATGCACTTGCAACTCCAGAACATGTGTAGCAGGTCCGCTGTCTGATCTAAACACTGTGGACATTTAGGTGAATTTTTTGCATCAAATTTATGAAGAGTGAGATGGGTATAATACGCATTGTTAAATATCATCAGTTGAGTAAAGACCAGTTTTTGAAGGGATACTGATTTCAGTGTTAAGTTAAATGCCTCTACTATCATACTATCATCTAGGGATACCAATTTCTCTTTCCAGTATTTCGATAAAAGAATATAATTGTTATATTTCCTCTCTTTTATCATGTTATACGCTGAGGATATGTATTTTCTGTCTTGTTGCAAGGCTTCCCACAGATTGCAAGAGATAACTAGTTCCTCTTCTTTGATTTCGGAGCTATTAAAATAATTTATGGCAAGATCTTTTATCTGCCTCATTATAATTAAATAAGAAATGGGAAGATTCATCTCTTTTAAGATATCATGTACCGCTACTCCTAAGAAGGGGTATAAATCAATCACAGTTAAGTCCTTAATAAGGGGAAATTTCTTTAAATCTATCAATTGACTACCAATAGTCAAGTTAGGATTCCCATGAAACGGTTGAAACGTCATCATATGTTTTAATAAGTTTAAAGAGGCAAACAGAGTTTGAATTGCCATTGCCCATATCTTAATGTGCTCCATTAAATCATATTTGCTCAGTGTTCGATTATTTAAAAATGGTACAGCTTTAACGTTAATTCCCGCTCCTTTTATGTGTTTACAAGTTAGAAGCACCCATTTGGGTATCCATTTTCTACTATTACTGTCCAAGTAAGACACCCTTAAAATCCTATTGGCCTGAATCACTATATAATACATCTCAAAATCCGGTAAATCCAACCCCCCCTAGTTTTAGGAGCCATCAGTTTCTCATGTGATATTCTCGTTTTTCTGGGTTCCCACAGAAATTTCCCCAATCCTATCTGAAACTGCTTGAAAAATGTTTTCGTGATTTTGAGTTGTGCTGCTCTAAAAATATAAAGCATTCTGGGGAGAACAATCATTTTTATTATCGCTGCTCTTGCCATCATCGGTAACTTCAACTTACTCCATCTTTTCAAATCCAATGTTATTCGGTCTCCAGTTGCCTTAATATTATTAATAAAGAAATCTCTATTTTCAGTTGAGAATTCAATCCCCAAATATTTTATCCTTTCTTCTGTCCTTACTTGTCCTGTCAATGGTAGCATTGAAAAAAGGTGTAGGTGTCTTTAAAGGGAATATTTTGTTTTTTTTTTAAATTTAGTTTGTAATTAGAAATTCTCTCAAAGTTTTGTATTGCTGTTATTATTTTTTCCGTATCCGAAACCGGTGTGGTACAGTATATATTTAGATCATCTGCAAAAGCGGCCATCCTAACCTTTATTCCAAGAAGTACGGGAAAGTTATAAAAAACATTTTGCTTCATGTGAAGAAATAAAGGCTCCAAATACAGATTAAACAATATTGGAGATAATGGGCATCCCTGTCGAGTTCCATTTTTAATTTGGATCCTTTTGGAGCATTCATGATTTATAGATAAACTAGTGTATGCATTACTATATAATTTCCTTAACGTTGAAATAAAGACCTGAGGAATATTGAAATATGATAATATATCAAATAAATATGCCAAATTAACTCTGTCAAATGCTTTCTGAGCATCAATTATTAAAGCATATATGTTCATATTTTTATACTTCGCATAAGATATTAATGTATGAAGAGTTAATGTATTGTCCGTAGTCTGTCTCCCATCTATAAACCCCGCCTGTTCCTCTGATATTATCGAATTTATTATTTTTTTCAGTCTACTAGCTAGAATAGATGTCATGATTTTCATGTCAATATTCAACAGTGATATAGGCCTGTAATTGTCTGGATTTTTGGGATCACTATTCTCCTTCAATATCAGGATTGTCCTTGAGGCATTAAAGTGGGGATCATTGCTGCCATTCAAAATGATATAATTAAAAGTCTGTGAAAGTACAGTGCTCAGAATCACACTAAAAGATTTATAGAATTCAGAGGTCATACCATCTGGCCCTGGGGCTTTGTGGGGCTTCAATTTCTTGATTGCCTCCAAGACTTCCTCGACTGTAATCGGGGCAATTAATTCTCCATGAGAGTCCTCCATTAATTGATATATTAATCACCTGACCTCCTCTTTTGTCAGGGGATATACTTGCTTCCATTTCCTTGTTATTGTCTTTTTGCAGATTGTCATAGTAACCCGTCAGTCTCCTGTCTTCCTCCTTTACCTTCTTACTGTAACCTAACATGTAGAACTTTCTTGTCACATTCTCAATACCGGGAAAAATCTGCTCCACCAGTTGCTGTATCTGATCTCAATAACCATCTAATTTACTACATGGCCAGAACATGTGTGTCCATTTGCCCTGTTTCTACCTACACCGCCAGCATGTACCATGAATTAGGAAAAAAAATCCCTGCCAGTTTAGTCAGAGGATTAAAGTAGTTGTGATGACATTCCAGGTGAATATTTTAAATTGACATGCCTTGGATTCATGCCTTCGAAGTTCATATATCATGTCCACTCTGCTGACTCTGTCTTCCTGTAATTTTTTCTCCCATTTTTTTCCTTTGCCCCTCTTTCTGCTTTCCACCCCTTTTCTACACTCCTATTAATCCTGCCATGGGCCTTCTTTCCTTCTTTTCTGTTGCCTGTACTAATTCCATGATCTCTCCCCCTCCAGTAAGTCCTTTCTGTATTTTATTCTATTTGTTCAGTACTCATTGGTTTTCCCATTCTAAATTGTATGCTTTTTGAAATTCCTCTTTTACTACCCCTGCGACTTTACTCCATCTCCTACTAATATCTGCTGTCAGTAGCTGATCTTATTTTGTCTGCTGCTCCTTCTTAATCTTGTTGCTGTTGTCTTCATGGCTGTCTCCTGTCTATACCCTCCATTGGGTATTATTTTCTCGCCCTCTCTCTTTTTGTATCTCTCTTCTCTCTCTCTCCATCCTGCTGTTCCTTGTCTCTGCCACAGTGAATTGAATGCTTTCTCATCGTCTTTGGTATTTTCCAATCACAGTTCCCTACTGGGTGTCTCCAATAATGTCTCTATTATATCCTGGTTCTCCCTCCAGCATTTTTTCCTTTTCCCAGAACACGTGTTTCTACTGTGCATTATATTCTACCTCTACCAATCTTAACAAATTCATCACCATACAGTCTTGTAAGGAATTTTTATATGTGGGCCCCCAATTCCCCTTTCTAACCTTGTTTTACCATATTTCCTCCCTCCCATATATATATATATATATATATATATATATATATATATATATATATATATTATATAACTTGTTATTTTGTTTGTTTAGTAAATCAAGGCTGGGTAGCACCCAGAAGGCTTACACTGGATACAAAAATTGTGGAAGTAAATTAATTTCATTCCTATTTTCCTGTACTGTGCCATGAAGTCATATGCCCAGATATTTGATTTCCTTCTTCTGCATTGCACCCTTTTCCAGTCTTTCTTACTGCTGTAGCTTGTGTTTTTTCATATTTACTTTGTACCCTGATTTCTTCCCAATGGTACGTAGCATTTCTTACAGCATATTCATATCCTCCTCTGGAAAGGTTAGCAGTAGTAAGATATCATCCGCATATATTAATAATTTCATCTGCTCCCCCGGTAACCCCTTATTTTTAAATTCCTTGTTACTTGAAGGAATGGGCCAGGTAAAATACAAACAATGAGGGATGCACCACTGCCATAGTTACATTATGCCCATCTTTGACTCATTGCCCTTTCTAATGTTATTCTTCATAACGTTGCCATCATTTTCACTGTAGCTTTTGCCCCCTCTGTAACATATCTTCAGTACCTGTATCCATTCTTTAAGAAGAACCATGCCTCCTTCACTTCCAAAGATAATCCCACTCCATTTTGTTGAATGCCTTTTCTGTATCCAGTGAGACTACCACTAGCTGTGTTCCCTTTTCCTGTTCATCTTGTAAAACTATCATGGTTCTAATCAAATTATCCAGCATCCTCCACTCCTAACAAATCCTGTCTGGTCACATGTATGATCTTGTGCACCATTTTGCTCAGTCTGTTTCCTATGACTTTCATGAACATCTAGTCTCCTGCTTTAGTATTGAAATAGGTCCATAGGAGGTTGGGGGAAGTGGGTCCTTCCCTTCTTTGTGGATTACTGATATTACAGCTTGCCCTCAAGATTTGGGTGGATTTTGTCTCTTCATTATTTGCTATAATTATTTCTGTCTGTAATTTCTTAACTCCTCGCCTTCTAGAATTCAGATGGGAAGCTGTCACCCCCAGGAAATTTCTTCTTTGCCATTTCGTCCCATGCTTTCCATGTTTTTTCCTTTTTATTGGGTACGTTAGGCTTTCCTCATCCTCTCAGGTTCCTGTATGAGTAAGTTCACCTGACCTTTGTCATACCTCCCTTTCTGCCCCCACCTACTTTCCCTCTTTTCATATAGCTTCTGATAATATTTCACTAAAGCCATGTTCTTATCTGCCCCTCCCCACTCTGTATCCTGTAAATCCCTGTCTCTATATTTCGTGCTGTGTGAGTCTAACAGAAGGTATTCTTGTTACCTTAGCGTTGTCTCTGCCTGCTGTTATTGTCTTGTCCCACACCCTGCTGTACCCCAACATCTCATTATTTTCTTTATTTCCTTTTCTCTCCTTTCCTGTATCCCTGTCATTTCTCCCACAGTTCTCTCCTGTTTGTCCTTGTTACTCTCATCCATTCCTTTAATTATAATTGTATTTCTTTCCTTATCTGATCCCTTTTTTTTCTTACCACTGCCCTGTCCCCCTCCATTACTTGCTGCACCCCATCCCTTTTCTGTTTTGTTCTGTTAAGTAGTTATGGACTCTCTAATGTCTAGCCAAGTCCCTGTTTACCCCTTCTATAGTTCTACTCTGAGCACTGAAAGATCTGTTAGAACCATTGCATGCACCACTGCCATAATTACATTAGGCCCATGCTCTAATGTTATGTATCACAGTAGGCCCATGTTCTAATATTATGTATCACAGTATGCCCATGCTCTAATGTTATGTATCACAGTAGGCCCATGTTCTAATGTTATGTATCACAGTATGCCCATGCTCTAATGTTATGTATCACAGTAGGCCCATGCTCTAATGTTATGTATCACAGTATGCCCATGCTCTAATGTTATGTATCACAGTAGGCCCATGCTCTAATGTTATGTATCACAGTATGCCCATGCTCTAATGTTATGTATCACAGTAGGCCCATGCTCTAATGTTATGTATCACAGTATGCCCATGCTCTAATGTTATGTATCACAGTAGGCCCATGCTCTAATGTTATGTATCACAGTATGCCCATGCTCTAAGGTTATGTATCACAGTATGCCCATGCTCTAATGTTATGTATCACAGTATGCCCATGCTCTAATGTTATGTAGCACAGTATGCCCATGTTCTAATGTTATGTATCATACTATGCCCATGCTCTAATGTTATGTATCACAGTATGCCCATGCTCTAATGTTATGTATCACAGTATGCCCATGTTCTAATGTTATGTATCATACTATGCCCATGTTTTAATGTTATGTATCACAGTATGCCCATGCTCTAATGTTATGTATCACAGTATGCCCATGCTCTAATGTTATGTATCACAGTATGCCCATGCTCTAATGTTATGTAGCACAGTATGCCCATGTTCTAATGTTATGTATCATACTATGCCCATGCTCTAATGTTATGTATCACAGTATGCCCATGCTCTAATGTTATGTATCACAGTATGCCCATGTTCTAATGTTATGTATCATACTATGCCCATGTTTTAATGTTATGTATCACAGTATGCCCATGCTCTAATGTTATGTATCACAGTATGCCCATGCTCTAATGTAATGTATCACAGTATACCCATGCCCTAATGTTATGTATCACAGTATGCCCATGCTCTGTTATGTATCACAGTATGCCCATGCTCTAATGTTATGTATCACAGCACGCCCATGGCCTAATGTTATGTTTCACAGTATGCCCATGCTCTAATCTTATGTATCACAGTATACCCATGTTCTAATGTTATGTATCACGGTATACCCATGCTGTAATATTATGTATCACAGTATGCCCATGCTCTAATGTTATTTATCACAATATACCCATGCTCTAATGTTATGTATCACAGTATACCCATGGCCTAATGTTATGTATCATAGTATGCCCATGCTCTAATGTTATGTATCTTAGAACTATTGGATGCACCACTGCCAAAGTTACAGTATGCCCATGCTCTAATGTTATGTATGATAGTATGCTCATGCTCTAATGTTATGTATCACAGTAAGCCCATGCTCTAGTGTTATGTATCACAGTATACCCATGCTCTTTATGTATCTTAGAACCATTGGATGCACCACTGCCATAGTTACAGTATGTCCATGTTCTAATGTTATGTATCACAGTATGCCCTTGGCCTAATGTTATGTTTCACAGTATGCCCATGGCCTAATTTTACGTATCATAATATGCCCATGCTCTAATGTTATGTATCACAGCATATCCATGCTCTAATGTTATGTATCTTAGAACCATTGGATGCACCACCGCCATAGTTACAGTATGACCATGCTCTAATGTTATGTATCACAGTATGTCCATGGCCTAATGTTACGTATCATAATATCCCCATGCTCTAATGTTATGTATCACAGCATGTCCATGCTCTAATGTTATGTATCTTAGAACCATTGGATGCACCACCACCATAGTTACAGTATGACCATGCTCTAATGTTATGTATCACAGTATGCCCATGGCCTAATGTTATGTATCACAGTATGCCCATGGCCTAATTTTATGTATCATCTGTCAGTTCTGGACCATATCTTATGCCTGTGTGAATACTATGTGAACTCTGGTTCTCTCCCTTCCTTTCTTCTTACCTGCCACATACCCATCCATCCTACTAGCTTTAAATAGCTTCTTAGAAACCTACCCCGTTTCACCAGTCTTCTTTTTCTTGCTGTTTCATTTACATCTTCCCAGGCGATTTTGATCTTCTAGTCACCAATTACTATTCCCATTCCTTCTTGAAATGTTAGTATTTCAGCTAGTATGTCCCTCAACGTTCTTATTGTCATTTCTGTTCAGAGGTATACTGCCACTATAGTTACCAACTTCACCCTTTAAATTTCCATTGATTCCTGCAAATCTATCTTTTTATCTTCTAGTCTTCCTTCTGTCTCCAGAGTGGTGTTCTTCTTATAAGTAATGCTGTTCCCCTTTTGGTTCTTCCTTACCAATAAATTACAGTCCCTTCCTCTTAATCACGCATGATCCTGTTATGCTAGGTGCATTCCTTGAAGGGCTAACGGCTGTGCTTTTGTCCTCCTCAGATACTCCATCACTCTGTCTTTGTTTACACAGCCCATTTACATTCCATGATTTAACTTTAATTATAGAATGACTCATTTTTACATACAGTTTTGGCTTACCTCCCCTTTTCTTATTGATCTTGTTCTCCTCGCCCCTCCTGCAAATCTCCCTACTTTTCTTGCTCTGGTTTCTGAATTCCTCATCCACATATTGGTTTGGTCTCTGACTCCATTTTATTAATATTGTCTCATCTTCCCATACTTCCTTGTTCCCCACAAAAACTATATACATATTTACACGTTCTGCTTCCTACTCCAGAGTTATTATTTCTCTTCTCTGTATTGCCTGCCTCCTCATCCCCCCTTCTGTCGTCACTATGACAGAGCATTTACTGCTACTGGGGTGCAAACTACTTCCCAGCCCATTCTTAAATTTAGTATGCTTGGCTCCTGCTCTTTTGTCTTCTCTTCTGTCTGTCCCCCTCCCCACCTCTGTCCTTTCCAAGTCCTCTTGTTGCCTGTCTGTTAGTTTTTCTGCTTTTCACCGCATTGCTCCACTTCATTCCCTTTTGATCATATTTTCCCTGTTTCCATACTTCCTCTACTGCCTAGCATCTTCTCTTAATTTAATCCTCCTAATATTGTTAATTATTTTCCCAGCATGTGGTGTTGTAGGTTTCTGCTGCCTGACGCTTCACCAGTTTCGATGAGTCATCGCTGTAAACTTATCTCTTCCCATGCCCTCCTTGTTTTATTGCATACATTCTTCATCTTTTACTCTTCATTTCAGAGCTGTCATCTTTGTACCCCACTGCTTACTATTTCTGTTGTTATATTTATTTTTCTTGTCCATTCATCTCCCCTTCCTCCCTTATCACATTCATGTTCAGCATTCCTACCTTATAAATGTATTATAACTGTATTGCTCTGCTGTGCTTTTAGTTTGTCAAGATGATTTCCATTCTCTGTTAAGGGCCTTCTTCTTAAGTCACTTATCCATTGCTTGCCCACATTTGTGTTACAGCTCCACTTTGCCTACAAACAGATTATATGTTGCCTGCCTTTCTATTACTTGCAAAAATATGTGTGCATCCCTAATATTGTGTGTCCCTTTCTCCTTACTTGGAAGCAAATGCCTGGGCCAGTCACTTATTCCATTCCTTTCAGAGAGAGACACAAGTAACATAAAGATATTTCTAAATGTTTCTAACTCACCTCTGTCTTGTGTATATGTGGGGGTCCGGGAAGGATCTAAGGCAAAAACCTATCTCAATGATCAATGCAACAATTATAATAAACCCTCTCCAGTGTTTTAGTCCTTTGTAGTCCTTCTGTTTATCATGTCCTCATTCTGATATCTGAATGAAGTCCATTACTCCCCTCTCTCCTTTCTGTTCTTTATGTCCATCTGTCCTGATGGCTTCTTTTATCATCCCACCTTTCTCTTTCAGTCTTTGATATCTCCAAAACTGCACAGACTTCTGTCATCCCTCCTTTTGCTGCTTTCTTCTCCTTCACATCTCACCTTCATTTTCCTCTGATCATTTCCTTCTTGTCCAAATGTCCTGTAGTTTTCCAGCTTCTGAAGAATGTGCAGTGCTTCCTTTGGGTCTAATATCTTATTTTTAGTCCCATGTAAAAATATCCTGAAAGTTGCAGGTCTCATATGAGCAGTCCTGGTTGACCACAACCCTTCTATCCCCATCATCAGTATGGATCTCAACACCCATACCTTTGACAGGATCTGCTCTTTCATCTCATACAAGAGAAACTCACCATCACTAGCCTGGGGTGGGGGGAGTGTCCAGGTTTGCTTCAGGTCTCCATGTGGTGCAATGTGCCCTTTCAATCTTTATTTTAGTGTCAGGTATTCCAGCCTAGCTGGCACACAACTCCACCAATTTTTCTTTGCAGTCTAAGCCTTCACATTTTTCTGATATGCCCATGATTTTTATCTTCTTTCGTCTGGCTCTGTCTTTTAGATCAATTAGTTTTTGTTTTATACAGTCCATGCTAGCCTCTGCCACATCCTGTCTTGCCAAGTTTTATATAATTGATGAATGATCATTCAAACCATGTTCCTTTACTTTCTTCTCTTGCATCAGTAAGTTGTCTCTTACCCCATCTTAGGTCTTTCACCTCACTACAAATTGCCATTAATATTACTTGCTCATCTTGTACCCTTTAGTTTCCTGCTATTATTTTTAATTGTTCTCTCTTCTTACTCCTGAGAATTTCCCCTTCGTTATTCCTATGTACATTAATTTGTTTATGTCTTCTCACTTTTGTTCTTTAGCATCATTCAGGTGAACTTTTACTGCTGTAGGTTTTATTCCAATGTCCTCAGAGACCTGCAGCCATACCAGAAGTGCAACTGTTCATCCATTTTCTGGCCGTGACTCGAAAACTGCAATCCACTTGCACTGAATTGAATTCCTCCCAGTAGATTCAGACACATCTTCTCACCTGCCACCAAGAAATATTGGATTGTATGAGCCATCATTGAAATAACAGCACTCCCATGTGCCTGCAAAGGTTAAATTCCTTCCACAGTTTGATGTTTGCTATCTTAATGTCATTACACCTGAATGTTTCACATAATATCTGTTATTTCCTAAAGCTATTTTCTTCTACATAATCTGACTAATGTTCCACTAATCCTCAAAACTGCATCTACTTTCAAATTACTGCTACACTAAGACTTAACTATGTACATAATACTCCTGATTGTCAGCACTAATCTTAATTCCCATTGCAATAATGTTCACTGTTATCTTACTTTCTGTTTTGTTGTATGTATAATTTGAATGGAGCTTTTCTCTCTCTGGGCTTCTGTTGAAAAGGGTAACTTGTATTTACTAATTCAGACAATCCTTACAAATAATAATTAATTAACTAATTAATTCTGTTTTTATAAGCAGAGAGGTAACTTAAGTGGCCCAAGTAAAATAAACTTGAAATATTTAATTATTTGATTTTATTTACCATCTGAATGTCACTGAACATGTGTACATGTTTTCTGCCATCCTTCAAGTGGCATTTGTTTTTCAAATCTTTGTTTTTTTTGTTGTTGTTACATTAAACAAATTGTAAAATACAATACACAGTAACAGGTGATAATTGAAAGTAAACCATTTACAAACTTAGATGAAGCAACTGTTCATTCTAGTAACAGACAAATATCTTTAAAGTTTGTTTTCTCAGTATATGAAGAGCGACACAGATGGACAGCAGAACTAGAACAGAAATATGACAAATAAGACAGTATTAACATTGTTAATGTACAATGTAGCTTTTTGCACATAGAATGTATTAGATAACTATACAGTGTTATAGAATACAGGAAAAAACACAAAAAAAAACAACTTGTGTATATTACTATTTACAAATGGTGCTACAATATAATGACAGGATTCTAATTACATTTAACAAGACGTGATAGTTCTCGTCTTTGTATACATCTTATATACATGTAACCATTAGAGAACACAGCGGAGTAAGACTCTGATGAAGAGGAGATTGATGGCAATACTACTAAAGGACACTGAATATAGAAAAACACTGTTTGCTATGTTAAGATGCAGTCAAGGGTAATACTCCAGAACTTGAGGCATTTCAGGTGCTTATTCACATTGTTAGTGGTTAGTTTAGGAGTAAAATATACTTAGATGCCATGTTCTTAAAGTTGCCCCAGTCTAGTTTAGATCAATCTAGCCAGTTCTGTGTAATATACAGCTTGATTAACATGAAGAGAGCAATCTGTATCCTGAGATCAGTAGAGGTTTATGTCCTCAGGGCATATATGAAGTATAGCAAATTCCCAGGAGAGAGTGGATTTGCCATAGCCCATTTTTTTAAGTTTGATCCTTAGGGAATTCCATAGATTTTGAGCATATTTACAGTACCATAGAATGTGTATGAGGTCAGCTTTAGCTGTGGGGCAAAAAGGGCAGAAGGGTGAAGTGTTAGGACAAAAGAGCTTAAACGTTCTGGAGAATAGTAAGCATTATTATTAATCATTAACTGGGTATATAATAGTTTCTTAAAAGGGGCAAAAGTGTTTGTGTGATTAATTGCTTGGGAGAGATGAGCATCTGTCAGGTCAGGGTTTTTGTCTCTCCAATATTGTGCAAATGTAATAGAGGATTGTTATCTAGCTGTAGAGACTAGTTTGTAAGTGATTGAAAGCATCTGCTTTTTGATTTTTAGATATCTCAGGAGTGAAGTGGCCAAGTTTATTTCTTCTTGTAACTTATTTGTGAAGAATCCCAAGGTAGAAATTAATTCTTTGATTTGTGTCAAGATTATTGTGTGTTTGCAATTTGCTATATTACTCGCTTTCCTCAATGGATCAGTCTCTGGCAGGTTCATGTGAAAAGTTGTAAAATAAACCCCAAAGCATTACCCCTCATAAATAAATCTTTATTAAAAGACATTAAATTGCACACCTAATTAAGCATAAGATTAATATATTTCAAAAACTCTTCTCCTCATTAGGTCTGTCAAACACGCTCATTCTCTTGCAGCCTGTCGAAAGATTTTACTCTTCTAACATATTCTGGAAGAATCACACCAAGTTCTTGTAAGCAAGTAAAACAGCTTTATTTTACATGCATGGAGATCTGCTACATGATAGTAATATGCCAGCAGTCTGGCTACTTGTACTTTAAGTTCTCCTTATATAGACCCTCCTGCACGTACATACACGTAGCACAGAGGACTTTCATTAAAATTGATAGTTTGATTACTTGTTTTTACCAGCCAGTACCACAGTTATTCTTGCACCATTAACTTTATCAGCAGTTTAAGATTAACTCCTGCATTCCTCAGTGATCAACATTTTCCAGAACATTTCAGTTTGCACGCAGTGAACATTTTTCTGCTTAACCCTTTAAATACAGAATACAAAATATGTTGACTTCAGTATTTTTCCACATTTCCCCTCTTACAACATTTTGTATACTGTTTATTTTACACAATCCCAGATCGTTGTATACCTTCTCATAATCAGAGAAATATGCTTTTGTAGCATTGGCAGAGATAACCTTTGATATTATCATTTTGATACATGGTATGCAACAGCAGCCAAGCAGCAAAAATATGATTGCACCAACACATACAGCAATTAAAATGTTCATCAACACAGAACCCCAGTTTCCAAACAGATTTTGGAAAAAGTCAGTCAAGGGGTTTGGACCAGGTTTAGTCAGTTCAGAAACTTGTTGAACTATTTTTCCTTCGCCGCTAGGGTGAAATCGGCGCCATACGGTTCTGCAACACTACTGTTCTCATCGCCGTTAATTCGTCTGTCACCAATTCTAGCGCTGAAAAATGTCGCATTACTCAGAGTCTCTAACAGTTTTGACAGTTTTCTCAGTTCCCAGATGGATTTTACTGTCCCATACGCTGGCAAAATACCAGCCCAAGCAATTACATCATCGCCTAGGTCCATATGTGAGAGTCCTTTGCTGCTGACGTGTGCCAAGTCATGGTGATAAATCCATGACGCATCAGTGTTACCTACGGGATTAATAGGTTTATTAAGAGAACGTGCATTTTGTATTTTACTTTGAGGTAATACATTTGCGTGTCTGATAGCTGGTATCAGATATCCCAAAAAACAACTTCCTGAACAGCCATATGGTAACCATTTATATGCTTTCCTACCACAAATAAAATAACAATCATTCGTTTTTGATGGTAATATTGGTTGCAAATTCATAACTCCCATTTGGCTTTAGCCCCTTAAATAACAGGCCATATACATACAGCATTTTTTCAACAAAACTAATATAATTTACATTGATGTCTTTTTTTATAGCTCCAAACTTGGTCTCACACTGCCCTTCTAGGGTACAATTATGAACTATTGTCAAATTACATTGGCTCAGCCCCACCTTAACTTTCCCAATCTTTTGAAAACACACTGTTCCATTTTGGCGCCCCAGAAGAGGCAGCGCCACCTTGTCTCTCAGTGGTACTTCTGTGGTTTCAAACAACAAACTATTCCAAGTATCATTTATTCCCAGAGGGGCTGTCCCTAACATTAAGCCACTGTGTACAGTAGGTATTGCAGTACATACCCAACAATTTGAGACATTCATTGAGGATGCATATGCATATTTAATCGCTTGATATGTATTAAAGTTTGGATGCCAGCTGGTGTGTTTGTCTCTTTTTGAATGGCTAGCTTCATTAAAAGACAGAAATGTCCAAAACAGAAATATTACAATCACAATAGTTATAAACAATAAAATATTGCAATAGAACCATTTTCTCTTATTCTCATTATTGTCCTTCATGGTTACTGCTATCTGTTTGTTCCTCAGGGGAATTCAATTTTTTATCTAACTTAAAATGTTTTACAATGTGTTAGGTGGATCCATGAGGACCTTTCTTTAATCCGAACTGCCATTGGAGTTGCGATGACTTCCGTGATTTTGTCGTCTTTTGAACCTGAAAAACAATCATTCATTAAACAGCTGTAAGTATTGGTCAGCATTTTCCTCATGCTATCTCCTCACCCCCCTCACGTTCCGCAGGCAACAAGTTTTGCCACTGCGGGACGTAATAAGGTCTCCCATACAACAACTCAAATGGGGTGACTCCTTTTGAGGTGGGAGTTGTGCGCATGGAAAGGAGGGCTAGAGGTAGACAGGTAATCCAAGACTGATGTGTCTCGGCCATGAGTTTTCTCAACTTGCCTTTTAGAATGCCGTTATGGTGTTCCACCAACCCTGCTGACTGTGGGTGGTAGGCACAATGGTGTTTCAATTCAATTTGGAAAACTGTAGACAGTTTCTGTATGATCTGATTGACAAAATGCGTGCCGTTGTCAGAGTAGATGCGTGTAGGAAGTCCAAAGTGCGGACGATGTGATTGACCAAAATTTTAGCCACTGATTGAGCATCCGGATGTGTCACCGGAAAAGCCTCAACCCACTTAGTAAATGCATCTACTATTACTAACACAAACTTCTTTAGTTGTGCGGGTCAATTCGATGAAGTCCATACATATTGTATGAAAAGGATAGGGGTGTTGGAAATGATGCCGAGCAACTCTGACCCTCCCCGTGGTATTTAGCACATACTATGCAGGATAGACAAAAGCGTTTTGCATATGCAATGAAACCCTTGGTCCAAAAGGTAAGGTGGATAATTCTAACCATAGCTGCAGGGCCCAGATGGGAAGGGCCATGCACAACTAGTGCTGCATACCTAAAAGATTAGTAGGCAAAACATATTTATTATCCGGTCCCACATAGATTCCTTTGTTCTGCCTAACACCATACCTAGTCCAGCATTGTTTTTCCTGTACTGTGCTAAGTTCCTGCATGACTTGTAAGGTTTGCAAATCAAATTTATCTGTTGGTTGTAATTCTGTAGGTGTGGTTTCAAGTGAAAAGGTACTGGACATAGCTGCCTCTTTGGCTGCTTTGTCTGCTAGGGCATTACCAAGTGATACCAGGTCCTTAGCACGGGTATGAGCAGCGCATTTACAGATGGCCAAACCCCGTGGCCATTGGACGGCTTGTAGTAATTCAAGGATTAGGTCTTTGTGCATAATGTCTTTCCCCGAGGTTGTAACCATCCCCCTATTTTTCCATTGCTGAGCAAACACATGCACCGTAGAGAAGGCATATTGACTATCCGTATAGATAGTGACATTCCTGTCCTCTGAAAGGAGACATGCCCTTGTCACAGCAATCAGTTCCGCTGCTTGAGCGGATAAGTTCCCGCGGAGTGGTTTTGCCTCTATTATCTGAGTTGCAGTAGTAACTGCATACCCTACCTGCGTGGTGCCTGTTTCTGTTTTGCGTGCTGACCCATCTACAAACAGTGTCCAGTCCGCATGTAGTAAGGGTTGATCTTTAAGATCCGGTCTTGGTAGAACTTTAGAATGTATGAGATCTAAGCATACATGCGGAATACCGTCTTCAGCAACAGGTAGCAATGTCGCTGGATTTAAGGTAGTGCATCTCTCAATTGTCATGTGTGGCTGCGATAACAGCGTAGTCATACAAGATAAATGTCTGCTAGGTGACAGAAATGTTAACTTGTCCTGCAGAAGGATGACTGCTACAGAGTGCGGGACTTTTAACGTAAGATTATGGAACAATACCAACGTGGCAGACGCTTGTACCGCCAAAGCGGCTGCAATTACTGCTTGCACACAGTGTGGTAATGCTCGTGCTACTGAGTCTAATTTGCTAGAGTAAAATGCCAATGGTCTTAACTTCTCCATACATTTGCATTAAAACAGATGTCATAAATCCCTGCTTGCAATCTACAGTCTGTATAAAGGTCTTACTGTAATCTGGAAACCCCAATGTTGCTGACCCAGCTATCAGTTGCTTGATCCTAGTAAATGCCTGTACTGCCTTGTCTGTCCAGTGCAGCAAATCTTTGCCGCCATCGGTATTGCAAAATTAAGTCTGATAGCGGGTGCACTTCTTCGGCATAGTTGGGAATCCAACTACGACAGAAGTTCGTAATGCCTAAAAAGGACATCATTTCTTTTTTTGTAGTTGGCATGGGGGCTTGTAAAATAGCATTCTTTCTGCTGTCATCTAATCGCCTGCCCTTCCCAGAGATAGTATAACCCAGGTAATGTACTTCTAATTTACAAAATTGTAACTTAGACTTATTTACCTTATGTCCTTCGTGTGCCAGAAAGTGTAGTAGTCGAATAGTCTCGGACTTACAGAGTTCTTCCGTAGTTGCGGCCAGGAGGATATCATCCACGTACAGCAGTAGGTGGCACCCTTGGGCTGGTTGGAACTGAGCCAAATTGGTGGACATCTCTTGTGAGAAGATGGTCGGACTTTCGCAGTATCCCTGCGGTAACCTGGTATAGGTATAACGCTTGCCCATAAACGTAAATGCAAACCAAAATCTACTATCTTCCTGCAAGGGAATAGAGAAAAAGGCATTACTGATATCAATTACAGAAAAGTAGTTATCCGTTGGAAGGATATCGTTCAGCAGAATAGACGGATCCGGGACTATGGGGGCCCGAGGTACCACCGCGGCATTTATTGCCTGTAAGTCTTGTACCATCCACCATGTCCCATCCGGTTTTTTTACTGGAAATAAGGGCGTATTACACGGTGAGTCTGTGCACAGAATTAATACTCCAGCTTTCAAAAGTGCTGTGATTACCGGTAAAATGCCCTCCTCTGCCTTTCTGCTCAAGGGATACTGCCGTTTATGAGGTCTAAATTCTGACCTGGGTGTAATCTTTACCTGTCCTGCCGTTCTAATCAGTCTGATATCGTGCTGACCCTGCGACCATAATGAGTTTGGAATCATCTGCAATTGAGATTCTTCCATGGGGGTAAGGAGACATAGTCATAATGTCCCAGGGGATTGTATCGGTTTGTCTTCCCTGAGGTGCACGGTCGGTCTGGCTTGTGTAACCCAGTTAAGTTTTTGAACCTGAATGCCCTTACCTGCCAACTGTTCTGGTGTCTATCCTACCCATTCAGTTATTTTCTTACCCACGAGGTACCATGACATTCCTTCACCCTCCGTGACTGAAATATGTGTGGTTAATTCATTCTTATACAGCAGCTGCATATCCCTTGTAAGGCTACATGTGACTGCAGAATTACCTAGTGTGTCCCAAAAAAGGCTATGCAATACTAGTTTGGTGACTTTAAAACTAAGAAATTTCTTTTCGTATTCTAAATCAGGTCCGGCACATCTTTTGTAATACATTGTGCAATGTAATGGATCTGACACCTTCGGATTTGTTATGCCGTATTTGCTTAATGCCAAATTTGTAAGAGCCGTCACTACACTCTGGGGGCCTGTCTCTATCAAATCATTACTATACCAGTAATGTAGATCTCCCTGCCCCTCTAATAGCATTGCACTATGCAGTTCTATTCTCCTTGCCACCATCCCCGTGGAGGTTGGGACGGCTGCTATACCGAACACTTGCATTAAATCTTTTCCTAGTAAATGTACTGGGCAGATTTTTGAAATTATTACTTGGAACCGTATGGTTTGGTTCATCTCTGGGTCGGTAACCCACAGAGGTTTGGACAATGGCTCTTTGTAAATACGATCATTTGCTGCTTTTACAAGCACATATTCATCCGAGGTAACATCGGATGATATGGCAGTACTTCTGACTAACGTTCGAAGCCCTGAGTCACAAAGAAATTCTATGTCTCGGCCCTCAACTTGCAATGTGATCACTGGTTGGGATTCCAATTGCATAGTTGATGCTAGTGCTGTTAGATTTACCATTTGATATTTCTCATTTTCTGCCATTTCCTGTCCCCACCCATCGTCTTCACTTGTATCTACTTCCCCATTCTCACTTTCTTCTTCTTCCTCATACCCTCCATCTACATCTTTTTGACCGTCATATAGTCATGCGGTACCACCGGAAGCAACCATCGGTTTCTCCGGTCCTCTGCAATCTCTGGCGAAATGTCCTTTCTTACCGCACTTAAAACACTCCCCCCTCTTTTGCCTACCCTCGAAATCCTCAGAATGACTTGCGCCTCCCCGTCCTCGTCCTCTTCCCCTGCCACGCCCTCTTCCGTGGTTTGCGGAACCCTGAACTAACATTAAAGTTCCATCTTCACTAACTGTAAAAGTCTGGGCTTGTTTATCTTTCTTTTCCTTCAGATATTTCTCAGCATGTCTAGCATACTCCATAAGGGGCTGTAGACGCGCTGTCCTGTGTGTGATCATATGCTTTTGTATAAAGTTACCAATGGCTGTCTTGCAGCCCTTTAGGAATGCATTTTTCAGTTGCTGTTCATAGGGCGAGTCATTTTCCTGATTTTCTACCTTAATCAACCCACTATGAGCATCAAAACATTGTGTGAGAGATGATGTAGATAACTGTCTACGGTTTCGTCATCTGATTGAATGCATTGATTAATGCAAGTCCAATCTGCCTTGGGCTTCCAATGTTCTTCTATTTTATCTAAGAGAGTCTGCATTCTGGTTCTACACACTTGGAAGTTTTACTATCTTCCTTTTAACAAAGTACACATCTCTTTCACTTGAATTACCACACCCTTTTTCAAATTTTGTTCCCTATGTCTTTTATTTGCTTCCTCCAGCCATTTCTGTGCCTGGGGAAACCCCACCTTCTTTTGATTCCTTGTCTTATTTCCTGCCTGTTTGCACAGTGATCTTACTAGATTTTGACATTCTGACTTATTTAAACATCCACTAAACCCATGATCTTTTTTCCATTTATCTAAATATTTTACGTTCTTTGGGTGTAAATCAAACATAAACTTTTCATCTTCAGATTGTCGTCACCTTTGACGCAACTGGTTCCTGTTCCCATTTCTCTTATGAGAAACTATTCCTGTTCCTGAGATCTCTTGTATATGGAATCTATTCACATATACTCCTTATACTTTGAGAAAATTAAATTTCTCCCTTGACTAGTCCCTTAAAATTTAGACAAAAATTCCAATCAGAAACAACAAAAAAATAGCTTTTCTTTTTGCTTACCTTTGTGATTCCTCCGCCCTGTTTCGCTGCCACCTCACGGATTGAATCTGGAAAGAGTGACTGGCCTCTAATTTCAACCTGTTTCAGTTGGAGGTCTTTCATTCGAGGAGAGCCTGATCTCTCTCCACCTGCGCAGGTTTTCAGCCTCTCTTTGTTCGATTCGCGCCGTGCAGGGGCCTAACGTTGGGCGCCAGTTATGTCGAAAGATTTTACTCTTCTAACATATTCTGGAAGAATCACACCAAGTTCTTGTAAGCAAGTAAAACAGCTTTATTTTACATGCATGGAGATCTGCTACATGATAGTAATATGCCAGCAGTCTGGCTACTTGTACTTTAAGTTCTCCTTATATAGACCCTCCTGCACGTACATACACGTAGCACAGAGGACTTTCATTAAAATTGATAGTTTGATTACTTGTTTTTACCAGCCAGTACCACAGTTATTCTTGCACCATTAACTTTATCAGCAGTTTAAGATTAACTCCTGCATTCCTCAGTGATCAACATTTTCCAGAACATTTCAGTTTGCACGCAGTGAACATTTTTCTGCTTAACCCTTTAAATACAGAATACAAAATATGTTGACTTCAGTATTTTTCCACACAGCCCAATCACCTGAACCCAAATCTAAAATTGGGTAACAAAATGCTAAACCTAGATCAATTCCCTCAAATTAAAACCTTAACTGTATGGGATTTCTTTCAGCATAAGGACAACTCCCTTAATGATATCAGAATAAAATTTAACTTAAATAGCAAGTGGCATTTATATTGCCTAACATAAATCTGGCCAGGGTATCAGGAGTGTGCAAGGTTCATTATTGGTAAGTGCCAAGAAACCTTTGCTACCAGAAGTTCAAGGCCCCTGCACAGGTAACCATTTTAAATCTCAGAACCTGCGAGAGCAAGTCCTGAAACACAGAAACTGAATGGCTGAAAGAAGAGACTTACATATACTCAGTCTTAGATGCCATTTTTCAGAATATTCCCTTTTCTCTGAGGTATGGCAATCTCAGAGTTGGTGTGGGAGACTTTTTCCCCTCCCCTTCCCACACAAAAAGAAGTTTTAAGAAGAAAAGAGGATTTTGAGATTTGGTGTTTTTGTATGATTTCGGTCTTTTTTTATGGCTTTTTGGCACTCAGCATTTCAAGTGTTGCCATTTCAGTATGGATCCAACAGCACAGCACCTCACGAATGCAGCCCCTCTACCACACAGTATAAAACCAAATGCTGTGGAAATGGGATATATAACCTCTGCATCTTCCATCCTCAAAGACAGGCACACAGCCTGCTGAGCCAAAGGCTCTGAATAAATAACGGAACAACATAAATTCAAAGGAGGGTGTGTACCTACACTCCAAATATTTGTAACAATGCATAATAAAATATAGGGAAACTCAGTGCTTACACTTAGAGTGTTTACAACAACCCAGCATAAAATATAAGGAGCATGGAGTACGTAAACTGAGAGTATAACACTGCAACATAAAATATAGGGGGATAGGTACCTAATCTCAGAATATTTGTAACAATGCAACATAAAATACAGACAGTAAGGGTACATATACGCACAATATTTAAATCAATCCAACATAAAATACTCAGAGCATGGGTAAACACAATCAGTGTATTTATAACAACCTAATATAAAATACTGGGAAACCAGGTATATATACTCAGAATGTTTATAACATTATAACATAAAATACACGGTGCATTTATCATTCCATACCCCCAGAATTTTTACAACAATGTAGCATGAAATACAGAGAGCACCGAGTACATACATTCAAAATATTTATAACAGTGTGACATAAAATGCAGGGATCACGGCTGCATACACTCAAAATATTTATAACAGTGTGATATAAAATGCAGAGATCATGGGTACGTACACTCAGAATATTTATAACAGTGTGATATAAAATGCAGGGATCATGAGTACATATAGTTAGAATATTTATAACAGCATGATATAAAATGAAGGGATCATGGGTACATAGACTCAGAATATTTATAACAATGTGATATAAAATACAGGAAGCAGGGGGTACATGCAGTCAGAATATTTATAACAGTGTGATATAAAATGCAGGGAGCATTGGAACATATACTCAGAATATCTGATACAGGAAGAAAATAAAGCCTGGACCCCCAGCTAAACCAGGAATATTCAGGAACTATTCTAAGGCTAACCTCCTGCTATTAAGTGAGAACCTTGCAAAATTTCAAGTCCCTATAAACCATGAGAACACTTAATGCAGAACTGTTCAAAGAAACCCTGTACAAACATGTTAATAGCTGTACAGAGGCAGCTCTACTCACAAGGAAAAAGTACAGAACTAACTCAAAAAACAAGCCGCCCTGGTGGAATCACAAAATCCGTCTGATGTATAACAGGAGGAAGAAACTCATGGCAAAAATTAGGAGGTGCATCACCCAGCAAGATAAAAGCACTCTCATTAAACTAAACAAATAACTCATAGGACAAATAAAGTCTACTAAAGCCAAATTTGAGGTAAGTTTGGCCTCCCAGGCCAAGGACAACCACAAAGCATTCTTCAGCTATGTCCACAACCTCAAAGGCAATACACAATTGAGTGCAGAGCTCACTGTAAATGGAGCCAGCTATACTGAGCCAGAAGAAATAGCAAACCTCCCGGCTGCTAACTTCACCTCCAACTTTACTCCTCTCTCCCCCTTAACCTTCCCTCAGGAAATATCAAATATAACTCCCCCTACTATCACTAAGGAACAGGTCCTTAATGCTCTCTCTAAGACCAAGAACACTGCATCAATGGACCCAGACAATATCCCAGGATGCCTTCTAAATAAGATGAAACATGACCTATCAGGGCCTCTGGAATTACTATTTAATTATACCCTCCAAACATGCTTTGTGCCTCATGAATGGAGAAAGGCAACAGTCATCCCTCTGCACAAAGGTGGGCCATCTACAGATCCTGGAAACTACAGACCCATAAGTCTCACTAGTCTTATATGTAAAGCCATGGGTAGAGATATTGTAAACCTTCAGACACTGGACCTAACCCAGTTTGGTTTCATCAAGGGCAGATCATGCCTACTCAACGTGGTGGACTTCTTTGACAAGGTCAGCAAAGCAATGGATGAGGGCAAAATCATTCACACTGCCTACCTTGACCTGGCCAAGGCATTTGACACAATGCCCCATTCAGGCATTGTTGACAAACTCAAGATGTCAGGTACAAACCCATATGTCAGCCAGTGGATAGACACCTTGCTCACAGACAGGACCCATGAAGTTAGAATTGGGGAGTCCACCTCTACAAAGAGGCCAGTCACAAGTGGAGTCCCTCAGGGATCAATCCTTGGACCACTCCTTTTTGGTGTTTACTTCTCAGAAGTCAAGGCCAATGCCAGTGGTTTCTGGCTGACTAAATTTGCAGATGATTGCAAATTAGGAGCTGTCAGTGAATCTCACACTGACACAAATGTTCTCCAGGCAGGGCTGACCAGACAAACAACTGGTGTCAGAGTCATGGACGAAAACTAAATGCCAAAAAATGTATAATAGTATCCTTTGGGAAGTCATCCATCCCTGATAACTATCATATTGACAACACACACCTTAGAGTTGACCCAGTAGTCAGGGACTTAGGGACACCCATAGATAGTAATCTAGCATTTTGTAGCAACAAGCAACAAAAGAAAAAAACAACCACAAAGCAATCCACAAATGAAGAAAAAGCACACTTTATTCCTCTGACGTCTTGGCCTTAGCCTTCAAGGAGTAAAGAACTTACAAATTACACATACTATATATATTACTCAATAACTAATTAAACAATTGGTTACAATCAAAAAATGGAATAAAAGCAATTAAATTAACACCCTCCAGTTGAATTCTTCATTTAACCCATGAGGGTACAAAGTATCAGATTTTAAAATATCAGTGGCTTCCTTAAATAATAAATAATGTTTAATATCGTAAGTATCAAAGCAAGACATACTTATTTTTTCCAAAACTTTACCTTGCAGTCCCTCATACTTACTATCATGATTTTTTTTAAAATGCATAGCCACAGAGCTTTCCTCCTTTTTATTAACAATATCTCTAGCATGTTCCATCATTCTAGATTTAAATGCCCTTTTAGTTTGCCCAATATAGAATTTATTACATGGGCATCTAAGTGCATAAATCACACCTTCAGAATTACAAGTAAAATAATTACTTGTATTAAAAATAACATTATTTATATGAGAAAAACTTATAACTATAAAATGACATGCTTTACATTTGCCACACTTGCAAGTACCACTATATAGTATGTTACATTCAGGATTTTCAGAGGGCAAGGAAAAGTTACTATTCACCAAAACATTTTGAATATTCCTCCCTCGTTTATAAGAGAATCTTAACCTGACATCTAACCATGAAGCCACATTATTAAGGGAAACAAAATAATTCCAATAAAATTTAACCAACCTAACCAATTCAGCACTAAAACTACCATAAGTAGTAAGAAAATATAGCACCTCACAATGTTTATTAGCTTCAAAGCTGGAAACTGTATTATCCATTTTATGTACATTATTTCTTATTTTCCTACCACCTGTGTTGAACAACCTATCATAACTTCTCTGAACCAATTCATCACTATACCCTCTCCATTTAAACATCCCAATAGTTGTATCCAATTTTTGCATAAGAGTATATTCATTATTACATAGTCTAGAAACCCTCAGTATTTCACCATATGGTAAGGCTTCTAATGTATGGGGGGGGGGGTGACACCTCTCACCATACACGTATTGGGTACCCTCATCAAATTTTCTATTAAATGATGTTTCCAGTCTATTGCCATCTTTAATATTCAACATAATATCCAAAAAAGGAATATTAACACCCATTTTAAATCCATCAAATTCTAACAAAAATCTATTATGTAATTCTAAAATAAAATTATTAACAAAAGCCTCACCATCTTTAACAAGAAAAATTAAATCATCTATAAACCTATAATATCTAATAACATATTTACAAAAAAAAGGATTTCTATATAAATATTCAGATTCAAAAAGGCCCATGGCTAAATTTGCGTACATGGGGGCAAAAGCTGCCCCCATGGCCGTACCTTGTTTTTGTCTGTGTAAACTATTATTGAATTAAAAAAAATTATGTGTCAAACAAAAATGAGTAAGTTCTATGATGTAGTCAGTAACTGGATAATCACCCAGAAAAAGTCTGAGGGCCTCCATGCCAAACTCATGGCTTATATTCGTATATAAACTCTTAACATCAAGAGTTACCCAGTACATATAATCATTCCATTCAACATCCTTAATTTTATCCAAAAAGTCAAAAACATCACAAATGTATGCGGGTAAAGTTTTAACTGTAGGTAACAAAAAGCTATGTAAAAAGAGACCTACATTATGTAAAAAATAATTACATCCTGAGACAATTGGTCTCCCAGGAGGTGATGTCAGACTTTTGTGTATCTTTGGAAGGCAATAGAAATGGGCTATTCTACAGCCTTCAGTATTAAACTTTTTCTTAATATCCATTTCTGAAAAATAACCTAATCTCTCACCCTTCTTGATTAATTCTATATACTCCAAAACCGAATCACTATACACAATAAATTCCGTCTTTTCATAAACATTGTAGTTATTCAAATGTTCTTCACACATTTTAAGATATTGTGAATAGTGCATAACAACCAGCTTATTTCCTTTATCAGAAGGTTTAAATACAATTTCTCTCATTTTACTTAATGTTTGTAAAACTTTCCATTCTCTATTAGTTAAATTATAATGAATATCTGACTTACATTTCAAAAACTCAGTATGTGCACACTCCATAGAGAAATTCAATAAGTTGGTCAAATGTGTAACATCATTATTTAAAATTGGTGGCATGAAATTACTTTTTGATCTAATGCATTCAGTATTCAGCTTATAATAAGCATTGTATACATTATCAGAATCACACGTATGAAAACTGTCCACAGATGAGTCAAGACTTTCCACAGTAGAGACTACATTCATATCCACAGTAACATTGTGAAAAAAGCTTTTTAAATGCAATTTTCTACAAAACCTGAAGACATCACTTTTAATGTCATGTAGTCATGAAACAACTGTAGGAATAAATTTAAGTCCACGATTGAGAACTGAAAGTTCAAGATCAGAAAACGAGTATCCAGAAAGATAATTACATAATTCTGCAAGGAGGGAGAAAATAAACAACTACCATTTACCTCTCTTATATCCCCCTTGTGAGTACTGTTCTTTCTGTGCTTGTCCCTGGGCTTCTCGTTGGCATTTTCTCCCCTGTTGACCTCCTTTCGAGTTGGCGTTTTCACCCCGAAAAGTCTGCTGGAACCGATGAGAATGTTGTGCTGCTGGTAGTGCAGGGAATTCAGAATTTAAATCCCCCTCCTCTTCAAAAGATGTATTAAATCCTTCTGAGGCTGAGAAGGAAGAATTGTAATTCCGTACATCCCTATCATGGTTTTTTTAATGGACGTGATTGCGTGGCTTCTTTCTATTGGCTCTTGAAAAAAAAGCCTTGTCGTTTTCATAGTCCCGTAAATCTCTGAGTAATTTCCCCTTCTTTCTTTCTAATAATAGGGTTTCATACTCTCTTAATTTCGTATTAATGTTACACAAAAAATCATCTACTATAGGGACAGAAGTACATGTTAATAGATTCTCACACAGTTTCTTAATTTCACTACTCAATTCCTTCTGTTTGACTCTATCACGTTCAATGAGTATTTGAACCCATTCAGAAGCACATTTGTGTGCAGCTGTAACCCAGCGTTTGTGAAAGGCAACATCAGTATCTTTTTCTAGGTCAAACAGAGTAGATGGATCCTTGTATACCCTCAGTCCATGGGGTGTAATGTCCAAATCAGCATATTTCTGTAAACCAGAAAGATTAAAAAATATGGCAGTTTCTTTCCACATAATTTTTCCAATTCTTCAAAAGCGGACTTATTTTCAGGATTGGGAGACACAGGTAACTTCCGACCCACATTGTTGAAAGGATTGGGATAGCATTTATTTCTGTCTTCCTCCCATTTCTCCCAAGTTGTAAGCATATTCCCAACCACGTTTCTCTGAATGGAACCACGGTCCGGGAGGTCCAAAGAGTTGGTTAGGAAATTGTCTAGAGACCTTTGAGTGCCATCCACATTATCTCGAAAAATACGTGGTAAATGCAATTGTGGATCACTAGCCATAGAACCAAATGTAGCAACAAGCAACAAAAGAAAAAACAACCACAAAGCAATCCACAAATGAAGAAAAACCATACTTTATTCCTCTGAAGTCTCGGCCTTAGCCTTCAAAGAGTAAAGAACTTACAAATTACACATACTATATATATTACTCAATAACTAATTAAACAATTGGTTACAATCAAAAAATTGAATAAAAACAATTAAATTAACACCCTCCAGTTGAATTCTTCATTTAACCCATGGGGGTACAAAGTATCAAATTTTAAAATATAAGTGGCTTCCTTAAATAATAAATAATGTTTAATATCATACGTATCAAAGCAAGACATACTTATTTTTTACAAAACTGTACCTTGCAGTCCCTCATTCTTACTATCATGAATTTTTTTAAAATGCATAGCCACAGAGCTTTCCTCCTTTTTATTAATAATATCTCTAGCATGTTCCATCAATCTAGATTTAAATGCCCTTTTAGTTTGCCCAATATAGAATTTATTATATGGGCATCTAAGTGCATAAATCACACCTTCAGAATTACAAGTAAAATAATTACATGTATTAAAAATAACATTATTTATATGAGAAAAACTTCTAATTATAAAATTACATGCTCTACATTTGCCACACTTGCAAGTACCACTATATAGTATGTTACATTCAGGATTTTCAAAGGGAAAGGAAAATTTACTATTCACCAAAAAATTTTGAATATTCCTCCCTCGTTTATAAGAGAATCTTAACCTGACATCTAACCATGAAGCCACATTATTAAGGGAAACAAAATAATTCCAATAAAATTTAACCAACCTAACCAATTCAGCACTAAAACTGCCATAAGTAGTAACAAAATATAGCACCTCACAATGTTTATTAGTTTCAAAGCTGGAAACTGTATTATCCATTTTATGTGCATCATCTCACCCTGACACAAATGTTCTCCAGGAAGGGCTGACACAGACAAACAACTGGTGTCAGAGTCATGGACTAAAACTAAATGCCAAAAAATGCATAATAGTATCCTTTGAGAAGTCATCCATCCCTGATAACTATCATATTGACAACACACACCTTAGAGTTGACCCAGTAGTCAGGGACTTAGGGACATACATAGATAGTAATCTAGCCTTTGATCATCATGTGTCTACAGTGTTGAGGAAATCATTCTATGTTGCACAACTTATAAACAAAGGTATGGCGTCTAAGTCCAAGGAAGTCATTGTTCCACTGTATTCGGCATTCATCAGGCCTATCATTGAGTACAATGCCCCCTTTGGTATGTACCTAACCAGGCATATCCAACACCTGTAACATCCACAGAGGTTCCTCACTAAAAGAATACAAGGCGTAAGTAATATGTCCTATGCAGACCGCCTCAAGGCCCTGTCCCTGTATTCTGTCTCCTACAGGCTTTTGAGGGGAGATCTATGCCTGGCATACAGGGCATTGTCAGACCCCATTCTGAAGGACCTCCTGCATATCCACAAAACAAACAGTACCAGAATTACCCATTCTAAAGACTTAAACCTTGTCTGTGATATAAATGGGACCTGCTGGAGAGATAGGTATGCATCCCAGAGACTACCCCATCTGTGGAATAGGCTCCCCATTCATGTGAAGCAGAGTTCCTTCCTAATCTAGTTCAAGTGGAACTTGGACAGTTGGATGGGAAACTGGAAATGCATCCCTGGTTTGGCACCTATGTCTGTGATGCAAACAGATAATCTGTAGATGGTTCATCTCCCAGGCCCATGTTTACATCAAGGGTATCAGAACTTGTCAGAGATTTGGGATGCATGGCTAGGCTTAAAAAGGCCCTTGTGGTCATTAGCCTAGTAAACAACTATGAACCAATACAGGGAGCAGGGGAACATATACCCAGAGTATTTATAGTGTGATATAAAATGCAGGGATCGTGGTTACATGCACTCAGAATAGTTATAACAGTGTGGTATAAAATGCATGGATCACGGGTACATACACTCAGAATATTTATAACAGTGTGATATAAAATGCAGGGAGCAGGGGTACATATACCCAGAATATTTATAACAGTGTGATATAAAATGCAGAGATCATGGGTACATACACTCAGAATATTTATAACAGTGTGATATGAAATGCAGGGATCATGGGTACATACACTCAGAATATTTATAACAGTGTGATATAAAATGCAGGGATCAGGGGTACATATACTCAGAATATTTATGAGTGTGATATAAAATGTAGGGATCACGGGTACATACACTCAAAATATTTATAACAGTGTTTTATAAAATGGAGGGATCATGGATACATACACTCAGAATATTTATAACAATGTGATGTAAAATGCAGGGAGCAGGGGTACATGCAGTCAGAATATTTATAACAGTGTGATATAAAATGCAGGGAGCATTGGAACATATACACAGAATATCTGATACAGGAAGACATTCATCAGAGTTAGTTTATCTTTATTATAACAATATATCTAACGGGCAGGGAGTAGGGATACATGCACTCAGAATATTGGGTACATACACTCAGAATATTTATAACAGTGTGATATAAAATGCAGGGATCATGGGTACATACACTCAGAATATTTATAACAGTGTGATATAAAATGCAGAGATCATGGGTACCTACACTCAGAATATTTATAACAGTGTGACATGAAATGCAGGGAGCAGGGGTGCATACACTCAGAATATTTATAACAGTGTGATATAAAATGCAGGGATCATGGGTACATATACTCAGAATATTTATAACAGTGTGATATAAAATGCAAGGATCAGGGGTACATACACTCAGAATATTTATAACAGTGTGATATAAAATGCAGAGATCATGGGTACACACACTCAGAATATTTATAACAGTGTGATATAAAATGCAGGGATCAGGGGTACATATACTCAGAATATTTATGAGTGTGATATAAAATGTAGGGATCACGGGTACATACACTCAGAATATTTATAACAGTGTGACATGAAATGCAGGGAGCAGGGGTGCATACACTCAGAATATTTATAACAGTGTGATATAAAATGCAGGGAGTATAGGTACATGCTGTCAGAATATTTATTACAATGTGATATAAAATGCAGGGATCATGGATGCATACACTGAGAATATTTATAACAGTGTGATGTAAAATGCAGGGATCACGGATACATAAACTGAGAATATTTATAACAGCGTGATGTAAAATGCAGGGATCATGGGTACATGCACTTAGAATATTTATAATAGTGTGATATAAAATGCAGGGATCATGAGTGCATACACTCAGAATATTTATAACAATGTGATATAAAATGCAGAGAGCAGAGGTACATATACTCAGAATATTTATAATAATGTGATATAAAATGAAGATAGCAGGGGTACATACACTCAGAATATTTATAACAATGTGATATAAAATGCACAGAGCAGGGGTACATGCAGTCGGAATGTTTATAATAGTGAGCGATAAAATCCAGGGAGCACTGGAACATATACTCAGAATATTTGACACAGGAAGACATTCGGGGTTAGTTTATCTTTATGAAATTTAGATGAAACAGAACCATGATAGATAAATATTTATAATAACATAACAGACATGAGAATAGATTTTCAGATCTAATATGCATGCATTGTATTACAGTGCATGGATCCATTTGTTTTCCTTGGCTTTTTTCCATATCAGTTATGTGTGTATTTATTGCATATTATATTATCCCCTCCTAGTTTCCCTGGGCATATTCAGTGCAGCTGCCAGAGTAACACAGAATAATTAAATGAAGAGGCCATACTTACTGATTCACATCCTAGCAGCAGCTGCTTGTGGATATGGCCACTGATGAAGCTGGGCATAATGTTCAGCAGCTGCTTGTGGATATGGCCACTGATGAAGCTGGGCAGAATGTTCAGCAGCTGCTTGTGGATATGGCCACTGATGAAGCTGGGCATAATGTTCAGCAGCTGCTTGTGGATATGGCCACTGATGAAGCTGGGCAGAATGTTCAGCGGCTGCTTGTGGATATGGCCACTGATGAAGCTGGGCAGAATGTTCAGCGGCTGCTTGTGGATATGGCCACTGATGAAGCTGGGCATAATGTTCAGCAGCTGCTTGTGGATGTGGCCACTGATGAAGCTGGGCAGAATGTTATGGTTCTGATTAATCCATGCAGGGTGGACCTGCCTTACCTTTGCTGCAGGCAGTATATACCTGTCCTTTTTCACTTCCACATAATTTGCATATGCTTGTAACAGGACATTTTTTATTTAATTTATTTATTAGCTTTTCACCCTTGTACCCCTCCTGTCAGACCATTGATTTGTGCATGTCGCTCCCACGCCGTAACTGTACAGGGAATAACAAATATGAAACAGAAGTGCACAGACTGGACTGAGGTTTCTTATTTCTGTACTCACTGCTTGAGCTCCACAAAATGGTAAACCTTAACCACAAGTGCAGCTACTCATGGACAGGCCTAGTGCAAGCACAGTATGATCAGTATATGTTACATGTCCTTCTGTCTTAATTATATGTCATTATAAGCTTGAGGGAAAGGACAGACAGGAGGCAGCAGGTCTACCTTGTGCACCTGTGTGCATGTTTTGTGTGTGTGTGTGTGTGTGTGTGTGTGTGTGTGTGTGTGTGTGTGTGTGTGTGTGTGTGTGTGTGTGTGTGTGTGCCTGTGCATGTGCGCGCATGTGCATATACCTATGTATGTTGTTGCTGGTGCATGATACATGAAATATCTTGTACTTTAAGTTTAGGAAGTGAGCTTTATCAAAAGTGGTGAAGATGTCATACAAGTAATATAACAATGTTTAGAATATTTAATCAACTAAGTGCCTGCATATTTGAGCATTTATATGTACCTTTTCCCATATATCAGTATCGGGTCTATATTAGATGATCGAACTTTCTGCACAGCGCGGAATGGGAAGATTTCCCTTTTCTGCACTGTAGTGTGACCTCGGAGTTGGTATATTTAAAGAGCAGGGAGGGGGGCACAGCCCCCCATGTGTGGGGTGCAAAATGTTCAGGTAGGTTATTTGTGTAGGCTTATAGGTAGGTACTAGGCTATTGGCCCTAGGGCCTATACAAGCCTAGCCAAAAAGATACCCTGGCTTTCACCACCCAAGAAAATTCTTTTCCTGTGCCCCTGTCAAGCAGAACCACAGAAGTGATCCCCGGGGTGAATTTCCTATTACCCATCCAATCATCAAGATTTTTCTTGAAGAGTTCTAATGAGGAGCTCGGTTTGACATAGGTAGTCTGTTCCAGAGTATGGGAAGTCTCTGGGACAGGAATCTGTCCCTCCAGCATGTTCTGTTTATTGTGGTGACAAGGTTTAGGTCCCTAGAGCATGTAGCTTGGAGGGATTGGGATTTCTTTAAGTGGAGCATGTCCAACAGCTGTATTTTTGACATAGCTTTGTATGTTAGGCAGAGATCGCCTCTGAGCAGGCGATATGCGACAGAGTAAAGCTGGAGTTTTTTGAGTCGGTCTGTGTAGGGCATCTGTTTGAGGCCAGTAATCCTCTTTGTGAGGTATTTCTGCAGCCTTTCCAGTTGTTGTAGATGTCTTTTGAGGTACATACCAAAAGGGGTGTTGTACTCTATAATGGGTCTAATAAGTGATGAGTAGAGGGGAACAATGACCTCTTTTTTTCTGGATGAGAAACCTTTTGTGATGAGGTTTGCCACGTAGAAGGATTTCCTGACCACTGTGGCGATGTGATTATCAAAGGAGAGACTACTGTCCACCTGTGTCCCAAGGTCTCTTATCACACTTTCGGTGTTAAGTAGACTACTACCTATGTGGTAGTTCATGGATACAGAGTTTTTACCAAAGGGGATGACAATGCACTTTTTGGCATTGAGCTTGAGACCATGGCTTTGACACTAGGCATCTGTCTCAGTGAGGCCCTTTTGTAGGATGTCCACATCATTAGGAGTTTAGATTATGGCTCCTAGTTTGCAGTCATCTGTGAATTTAGTTAGCCAAAGACCTTCTGTGTTAGCCTGTACTTCAGAGAAGTAGATACCAAACAGGAGAGGACCCAGGACTGAACCCTGTGGTACTCCACTTATCACTGGTCTGAAGTCTGATTTGGAGTCAGCTACGTTCACAGTGTGGGTTCTGTCATTAAACCAGTTGGCAACCCATCTTGTGACATAGGAATTTATACCTAGTTTAGTGAGTTTATCTATAATTCCAGAGTGGGGGATGGTGTTGAACGCCTTGGCGAGATCTAGATAGGCTGTGTGAACCACCTTACCCTCATCTATGGCTTTGGTGACTACTTCAAAGAAGTCTATCAGGTTTAGGAGACATGATCTGCCTTTTACAAATCCAAACTGTGTGGGGTCTAGAGTTTGGAGATCTCCAATGTCTTTGTTTATGAGTTCCATGATGATGATACGTTCCATGGTCTTGCAGACCAGGCTCGTCAGGCTAATGGGGTGGTTGTTCCTGGGGTCTGTTGTGGCCCCCCCCCTTTGTGGAGTGGGATGGCCGTCGTGGTGTGCCATTCAATGGGCACAAAGCCTGAAGTGAGGCTATGATTAAACATGGTACTTAGGTGGGGTGCCAGTTCATTCTGTAGTTCGTGTAGAAGGCAGCCTGGGATGTTGTCAGGTCCCATGGATGCTGTGTTCTTGGCTTTGGAGAGTGAGGTTTTTACCTGTGCAGCCATGATTATAGGAACTTTGCATTCTTCCGGTATAAAGAAGGGCCCTTTAGGGGGTGAGAGGGGGTAAAGTTAGCACTGAACCTATCTGCCAGGATGTTGGCAATATCAGTTGATTCTGTATATTTAGTGTCATTGTACTGAAACGCAGAGCAGATCTGAGTGTTGCCATTGAGATTCTTGACATAGCTATAGAATGCTTTGTGGTTGTCTTTAGAATCAGTGGTGATTTTGTTTTCATAACTAGCTTTGGAGGATTTTATGAGGGATCTCAGCTTCTTACTGAGGCTGACCAGGAAGTTCCTCCAATCGTGGGATTTTACTTTTTTTGCAACAGTTTCTTCCCCCTGTTGTAGAGTTTGCTTATGGCAGAAGACCACCAGATTGGCTTCCTTTTTGTGGAGGATAGCACCTTGGTTCTGTTAGGGATAGCACAATCCATGCACTCGTGTTAGTGCTTATAAAGTGCATTTGTGTAGGATTCAGCAGTCGTACCTCTATTATCCGTCTGCATGGATATTGTGAAATTTGCCACTTCTGTCTTAAGAAGCGTGAAGTTGGCTTTGGAGAATTTTTTACGGTTGTTTTCCTAATGGGGGGTGGGAGCGTGATGTGGATGTCTAGGGTGATTAGCTTGTAGTCAGATCTGACCATCGAGGAGATGACATCTAGTGTGGAGCACCGGTCACCCATGTTGGTGATGACGAGGTCTAGGATATTGCTGCCCCTGGTGGGGGTGTGGATAAGCTGATCCAATGTGTTAGAATTGATGAATTCCAGAAAACATTGAGCAAAAGAGTTGGTATATGAGTAGCTTTCCCCGTTAATGGTGGGGTAGTTGAAATCACCCATTATTAGGGTGTTGGGTTGTACCTTAATATTTTCCAGTGTATCAAGAAAAGAGGAGTGGGAATCCTGGGCATGGCGGGGGTCTGTAGCAAGCTACAATCTGGATTGCAGTTTTGCCCAGAGTTAGTTGAACTTGGATAATCTCGGATGCATTATGCTGAGCAACTAGCTAGGAGGTGTGGATATCCTTAATGAATATGGACACTTCTCTACCTTTAGTTTTTCGGTCCAGGTTTGGTGGCTGAAAGGTATGGTATAAATTATAGCCTGGTAATGCAGGGGTGCTCTCTGGAGCTTTGAACCAGGTCTCTGTCACTGCACAGACGTCGATGTTCTCCATTTTAAGGAGTGCCTCGAGTGAGTGCATTTTGAGGTTTAGACTTCTAGCATTGAGTAGCATTACCCTCACATTTTGCTTGCTTGTACCTGTTACGGTGGTGAATTTGTCATTTGAACCTAGCCTAAAAAAGGCACTATAGTGGTGGCAAGAGCCTTTGCCAGTATCCAGAATCCCAAGGGCGACAGGTGCAGGCCATCTCTGGCAAAGCAGCATGGTCTGTCGATCATGTCATCCCAGGCAGACAGATACTGGATTCTCTTAGAATGACACCAGAAGCTTAGCCAGTTGTTGAAGTCAATCATTTTGTTCTTGTACTTTGGTATCATTCTGGGTGATGGCAGGATGCTACTCAGGGCTAGGGTCATACCTGCCAGGGCTACAAGATCGGAGAGCTCCTTCATGTCTCTTTTCATGTAGTCCATGGAGGTACGTCTCAGGTCATTCACACCAACATGGACAATGACAGAGTCATATTTGTACTTGTTGTGGAGTGACCTGAGTGTGTGCGTTATGTGGCAGATCCTGGCATCCGACAGGCAGCTGACAGTAACTTTCTCCTTGTTTAGCCTAGTGAGTGGAACATCAGTGTACCTGACTATAGAGTCACCTATGACTAGAGTGTTGAGTACGTTATGCCTTATGGGCTGTAGTTGAGTGGCACACTGAGTATGTGGGCTATGTGTCATTCGGGTTGTGTTGGGAGGTGGAGGTTGCTTGCATGTCTACTTTGGAGGTCTCGGTTATTTGGGCAGATTTTTACTGAGAGCCTCCGCAAATGTAGGTGTGTGTTTTGTGCTTCTGTGTGTGTGTTTTGGTGGTGTAGGTTTTGAGGGACTATGTGATGAGTGTGGTGCGGTGCAAGTGTTTACCTTCTTTTCTTGACTGTCTAGTCCAGTCTTCGGTGAAGAGAGCTTTGCTTCCAGTTTGGCTATATAAGTGCATCTCTCACAGGTCGTAGTGTTGGGTGGTAGGAGGAGAGGGTTGTCCATGTACATGAGGCAATTGCTGCATTGTCCCAAGATGCCCAGATTCATCAGGTAGACAAGAGAAAACACCGGGTGCTGACCTTTAGACATGCCTGGATAGGTGCTTATTTATTAAGTAATAAAAACTGTTTTCCTCTAGACATGTGAGGAAAGTTGAGTGCTGTAATAATTTGTAGCTTATTTAGTGCTTACAACGAGTTCTAACAAGTGCTGAGCTCAAAGAAACAGATTTGAGTGCTAAAACTAAAAAGCTGGCTAGTTGCAAGAGAAAATTTGAAGAGCAGACTCTTTGTAGTATTTTTTTCTATTAGATTTTTAAAATTTTAAAAGCTCGATCATATGGTATCGACCATATGACAGCTGAACTTTTGAAAGTTCAGAGTTCAGTTATGTAATATAGACCCTCAGTACCTACATATAGATTATAGTTGCAGTGGCTATGCTTTTCAGGCACTTTGCACTATATTGTGTGTGTGTGTGTGTGTGTGTGTATATTTATATATATAGATATATATATATATATATATATATATATATACATATATATATATATATATATATATGTATACATAGAAAGAGATATAGATATGTGATATTTGACATTTGTTTACAGGGAAAGTCCAACTGGGACACAGCCCATTTTCACTGCAGGCCTGAGGAGAAAGCCTCCAGATGCATGTCTTTGGAATGCGGGAGGAAACCGGAGCAACCAGAAAAAACACATGCGAATGCAGGGAGGATATGCAGACTCCACACAGAAGGCACCCCAGCCAGGAATCGAACCAGAGAACCTCTTGCTGTGAGGTGACAACGCTAATCGCTGCACCACTGCACTTCTCATATATAACACACAAACACATATATATATATATATATATATATATATATATATAATGTGTTTGTGTGTGTGTGTGTGTGTGTATATATATATATATATATATATATATATATATATATATCTATCTCTATATATATATATATATATATATATATATATATATACACACACACACACACACACACACACACACACACACACACACACATGTATGTGTGTGTGTGTGTGTGTTATATATATATATATATATATATATATATATATATATATATATATATATATGTATGAAAAAAATTGCTGTCTAGGACCAATAAGGAGCAGGTGCCAAGTTGAAAGCAATCTCTCCTTTGTCTGAAAAAGCAAATAAGGTCACTGGTGAAATCCTCTAAGACTAACTTTGAGTCCAAATTGGCCATAAGGCCTTCTGCATGGATTCCGGCGTGTAGCTCGCAAGACATTTGCCTGCGAGCTACATCGCCGAAACCAATCGGCTGCATCAGCACTTTGCTGTAGTGCAAAGTGCCTGAAAAGCATAGCCGCTGCAACTATAAGCTATGGACGGGCAGCTGCAGCCGTACGGGCTGTGTAACGCATTCCTTTTTCTCGTGCAAGGAATGCATTTATTTAATTATTTATTTATTGCGATGTCAGACTGACAACATAATAAATAAATAATTAAATAAATGCATTCCTTGCACGAGAAGAAGGAATGTGTTACACAGCCCGTACGGCTGCAGCTGCCCGTGCATAGATTATAGTTGCAGCGGCTATGCTTTTCAGGCACTTTGCACTACAGCAAAGTGCTGATGCAGCTGTTTGGTTTCAGCGATGTAGCTCGCAGGCAAATGTCTCACGAGCTACACGCCGGAATCCCTTCTGCGCGTATGTCCACAATCTCAAAGGTAACACCCACATTTGCTCTGAACTGGTGGTCAAGAACACCACATACACAAAAGCTGTAGATATAAACAACCTGCTGGCAGACAGGTTCAGTGAAAACTTCACCCCCCCATCCCCCATCAGTTAACCAGGGCACCCTCAGCATCTGACCCCCCCCTCCCATCGCCAGCGACCAAGTCTTTAATGTCCTTTCAAAGGCAAAAAATACAGTCTCCATGGGACCTGACAACATCCTTGGCTGTGTCCTACATGAACTCAGGAATGAGCTCTCGGCTCCATTAGGCATCCGATTCAACCAAAACCTGAGCACCAGCTTCGTCCCAGCCCAATAGAGGACAGTCACTGTCATCCCTCTACAGAAAGGTGGAGAGTCCACTGACTCAGGCAATTATAGGCCCATCAGCCTAACTAGCCTAATATGCAAGGCCGTGGAACACATTATCATGAACCTTGTAAACAAGGACATTGGCAACCTCGAAATGCTTGACCCTACACAGTTTGATTTTGTCAAAGGAAGATGATGCCTGTTAAACTTGGTCGACTTCTTTGAAACAGTCACCAAACCCATGGACAAAGGGAAGACAGTGCATACCACCAACCTTGACCTAGCCAAAGCCTTTGACATTATTCCCCACTTCAGCATAATAGATAAACTCTCCCACTTAGGCATCAACCCATATGTTACCAGATGGGTAGCTAATTGGCTCACTGATAGAACCCACTCGGTCAAAATAGTGTAGGCCACCACTAGTAGTAGACTTGTAATGAGCAGTGTGCCCCAAGGATCAGTCCTGGGGCCTCTACTGATTGGGATATACTTTTCTGAGGTGCAAGTCAAAACCAGTGGTCTGTGGCTGACAAAGTTTGCAGATGACTGCAAGCTGGGCGCTGTCTTAAATTCCCTTAGTGATGTGAACATCCTCCAAGGGGGCCTTACCCAAACTAATGACTGATTTCAGAAGCATGACCTCAAACTGAATGCTAAGAAATGCATCATTATCCCCTTTGGGGAAAATGGTATCACCACTAATTATCAAATTAATAACGTACTAAACACGCAGTCAGTCATCAGGGACTTGGGCATCTAGGTTGATAGCAACGTAGCGTTTGCTTTCTACATGGCCCACCTCATAAGTAAGGGTATTTCATCCAGGAAAGAGGAGGTCATAACATCCCTTACTCTTCCCTTATCAGACCCATTATCGAGTACAGTGCCCTCTTTAGCATGTACCTTGCCAAGCACATGCAGCAGCCGGAGAGACCACAGAGATTCCTGACAGGGAAAATCCAGGGTCTCAAATACCTATCCTATACAGATAAGCTAAAAGCCCTGTACCCATACTCAGTCTCGTACAGACTGCTCATTGGTGACCTGCGTCTGGCATACAAGGCCATCTCAGACCCATCCTTGATGGAGTTGTTGCATATCCATAAGTCAAACTCCACTCACCCAACCCTCACGTAAGGCCTCAATCTGGTGTGTGACATTAATAAAACTTGTTGGTAGGATAGATTTGTGTCCCAATGACTCCCCCATCTGTTGAATAGACTCCCTCTCCATATCAAGCAGAATACCTCACTAGCCCTCTTTGAGAGGATGCAAAAAATAAAAGTGGAAGGTGCTGCAAACTAACACTAATAACCCAAAATACAGCACCAGAACGATGACACTAGTTCCTTAAACGATTTTATCATATTCTTTATTACAACAAAATAACAACCACAAATTTTAAGTGCTTTCATCAACTACATTGACTTCATCAAAACAGTTAAACAATGTAATAACTCAATTTATATAGTAACAGCTCACATCTGATAGGACAAAAAAACTATCAATCAATTTAAATAAATTTTCTTTAAAGATATAATTCAACAACAATGTCCCATGAATAACATAAAATAATATAAATAAGTAAATATCAACATGTTTTAAAATATGTTGTTATATGAAATATGAAATATGAAAAAATTAATTAAATGTATTAAAACCGCACATATGTTAAAAAAATGTTATAACCATGTTAAAACCATGTTAAATATCAACGTCTACTACAGTCGTGATGCCCAGGTTTATCCGTATTGTTAGAAACTCCCCCAACAATAGTGGCAACACTGTTTCCACTCAAATTATGAGTAAAATTACCTTTGGGGGGATCAAGTTTCGTTGAACATATACGCACTGAATCAGTTGGAGAAGAAAATAACTTAATTAGTCTTTTAAGTTCACCCCTTAACTCTGCAACTTCTTTTTTAAGATTTGATAAATCAGAATCCTGACCAGGAACAAAGTCTGAGGGCAAACCCAAAGAATCCAGGGAGTCCATGTCATTGAATCCACAAGTAGCAAATGCAAGAAATAAAAGTGGAAGGTTCTGCAAACTAACATTAATAACCCAAAATGCAGCACTAGAACGATGACACTAGTCCCTTAAACAATTTTATCATACTCTTTATTACAACAAAATAACAACCACAAACGTTAAGTGCTTTCATCAACTAATTGACTTCGTCGGAACAGTTAAACAATGTAATAATTCAGTTTATATAGTAACAGCTCACATCTGATAGGACAAAAAAGCTATCAATCAATTTAAAGAAATTTTCTTTAAAGATATAATTCAACAACAATGTCCCATGAATAGCATAAAATAATATAAATAAGTAAATAACATGTTTTAAAATATGTTGTTATATGAAAAAAATAATTAAATATATTAAAACCGTACATATGTTAAAAAATGTTATAACCATGTTAAAACCATGTTAAATATGTCATGTATTAAATTAAACCTTATCTGCCCTTTCTTTTAATACTGATGTAATAGAGACAAAATCATTAAGACCTGGATATATATTAGCTGCCAATCGTAACTGCCACAACATTTCTTTTTTGTGTAGTATATTTTTCCAGTCACATCCTCTTGGATTGATCTGTACCTCGTCAACTATAGCAAATCTAAAATCACTAAAATTTTTATATATCTTGCTGTGTTTGTAAAGGGTATCTGTGTCTTCTTTAGTTTTTATGTTGTATAAATGTTCATAAATTCTCGATTTCAATGCCCTCTCAGTTTTTATCTATGTAAAAAGCAGTACAAACATTCCACTTAGCAAGATAAACTATTCTTTTAGTACCACAATTACCTTTTTTAAAAACAATTTTCCTGTTTGAATAATTAGATAAAATAATTAAAGGTTCCTGCAATATACACTTACATTGATTACATCTTCCATAACTTCTAGTTCCCACTTCAGTATTAACTTCTTGACTTAACTGGTTGCCCTCTAAAATAGTTTTTATTTTTTCCAACCTTAGTTGAAAAAGAAGGTTGGTCACCTACCAGCTTGTAAATATCTTTGTTCACCTTGAAAATGTTCCAGTTCTTGTACAAAATTTTCTTAATACCTTTGTAACAAAAACTGTATTGTATAACACATGCCTGTGTAAAATCACGTGTCTGACTGAATATTAGTATCCACAACATTTGAAACAATAGTGTCCACTAATTTCTGACCCAATAAGGGCTTATATTTGACACCCCATCCATCTAAAACTTCTTGAAGGATGTTTGTCACTAATACTGCAGGATAACCTCTCTCTCTAGGAAACTGGATGACTGGGTGGGAAACAGAAAATACACCCCTGGGATCCCAGCTGTGTCCCTGCTGGAAGGGGGGAAACAGGTACTGACTTTGTGGGAATATGGGCGAAATTCATGGGTAGGCTTATAAGGGCTTCTGGGCCAATAGCTTAGTACCATCCTATGAACCTATAAACCTATGTGTATTGTATATGTGTTAGATCGATATAGATAATTAGATTGATAGATAATGATTTATAGATAAATATAGTGATAGGTAATGATTGATAGATAAATATATATATATATACATAGGTAGAGTGTATATAGATAGATAGGTAGAATGAGAACTGCGGTGGTGGTGCTGCGGTAGCATTGTCGCCTCACAGTAAGATGTCCTGTTCGATTCTCAGCTAGAGCGTCTTCTATGTGGAGACATGCATGAATGGGCATGCCTTCATTGAAGGTTGTGCATCAGGGCCGGCAACTCGGCACGTAAAAATCTACTGCCAATCATTAGCGGACCGGAGTTCTGCTGTGGCGACCCCTAACCTGGAAAAGCCGAAAGGCACAACAAGATAGGTAGGGTGAGAATGATTAATGCCTTTAAATCAGACCCAAACCTTTGAATGCATAACCTGCGTTATTAATTGGAAAAGTGCAGTTTGATTGAAAAGCAGTGTTTATATCAGGAAGGGGTTAAGCCCCTCTGCACTTATGTAAATATACTAGCTTCATGGTTATGCATTACAGTGACAAAAAAGAACATAGTCCACATACATCAGAAGGCCAGTGCACTGTGTTAGTCCCCTAGTGAGATTCCAAATCTTTAAAATAGAAAATAAAACTGCAACACAGCTCAGCAAATCAAAAATAAATAACAATGAACTTAAACTGCTAAGTAAATAATGTGTGAATTTCATATAAAAACTTTAAATGAAACAGTACTTGGAGAAACTGTCAAGTTGATTTAACTAACAAAAAACATAAAATATATACAAAGGTATGCTTCAGACATATAAACATATATTAAATGTATTTATTTGTTTATCTTAACTTTGGTCCTTCAAAGGGATGTGGAATACAAAGCTATCTATACAAAGCATAAATATTTAAAAAAATGTACTTCTTGATCACATCATCCCAAACAACAATGTATGCATGGTGATTATATCACCCTAAGCAAAGTAAATGAACTTAAATTTATATCACTGTAGACTAGATATATCACTGTAGACTAGAATATGAAAACTGTCCCACAGGACAATGAAAACAGGTTCCATAGACTACCATATCATAATGCAATATTTATAATAAAACACAAAATAAGCAGATGAGCAAAAAAAAGGTCTATATTATGATATTGCATGCTCAGAAGAGTGAACGACACATAATCAACCCCGTGTAAGCGAAAGCTTGCAATGTTGAAACCTCAGAACACAGATTTTTTTCCAAGGGAAAAAAATCGCTGTTCCGAAACAAAAAAAAAACAGTCAAACATTACATAATGTGGGAGGCTGTGCCCCCCACACACAAAACCCATTACTTAAATATACCAACTCCGAGATCGCACTACAGTGCCAAAAACGGCAAAGTAGCAAAAGCGGCCAAGCAAATTCTTTCCCAGGGAAATAATTCGCTGAAAAGCTGCTTCACTATTTTGCCTTTTCGCACTTTTCAGTTCGACATAAACGCATTTGACAACCTGTGTCTGTAACAGCATAATATGGAGCCAGACAAAAAGCACACCAGATAATCAAAAGCAGGAAAAAAACAAATACATGGCAATACAAAAAGATAAAAAGGGAAACGCATCAAACTACTAAAAAACACTAATGAATAAAAACATATTTCCCATATAAATAAAGCACAAAATAATGGGGAATAAAAACAAATGAACAAAAACCTGTGAAACAAACTCCACAGAACATGGAATCTCAATGTACAACCACTGTGACATGGCCATAAAAAGCACATAAAGAAATCAAATGCAGCTTATTAAAATACATGACTGGTAATCACGGCCGCACAGGTAGAAACCGCACTCTCCAAAGCTAAGAATACAGCATCCATGGAACGAGATGACATCCCGGGCTGTGTACTACATGAACTACAAAATGAACTGGCACCTCACCTAAGTGTCATGTTTAATCATAGCCTCACCACAGGCTTCGTGCCCACTGAGTGGCACACAGCTACAGTTATCCCACTCCACATGGGGGGATCCACCTTGGATCCTGGGAACTGCTGCCCCATCAGTCTGACGAGCCTGATCTGCAAGACCATGGAACGTATTATCATGGAACTTATAAACAAAGACATTGGCAACCTTCAAACACTGGACTCCACCCAGTTTGGGTTTGTGAAGGGCCGATCTTGTCTCCTGAACCTGATTGACTTCTTCGAATCAGTCTCCAGAGCTGTGGACAAGGGTAAGGCGGTCCCCACAGTCTATCTGGACCTCTCCAAGGCCTTCAACACCATCCCCACACTCTAGAATCATAGATAAACTTACTAAGCTGGGCATTAATACCTACGTCACTTAATGGGTTGCCAAGTGGCTTACTGACAGAACCCACACTGTAAAAGCAGCCGACTCCAAATCCAGCTCCAGACATCAGGGTTCAGTCCTGGGACCGCTCTTGTTTGGCATATACTTCTCTGAAGTACAGGCCAACACTAAGGGACTCTGGCTAACAAAGTTCACAGATGACTTCAAACTGGGAGCCATTACTGAATCCCCAAATGATGTGGATATTCTACAAAAGGGCTTTACAGAAACAGATGCTTGGTGCCAGAGCCATTGGCTCAAGCTTAATGCCAAGAAATGTATACTGATCCCCTTTGGGAAAAACCATGTACCCATGAATTACCACATAGATGGCAGTACACTAAACACCAAAAGTGTGATGAGCGACTTAGGGACACAGGTGGACAGTGGTCTCACTTTCTATAACCACATCGCCGCAACAGTCAGGAAATCCTTCTGTGTGCCACACCTCATCACTAAGGGCTTTTCATCCAGAAAAAAGGAGGTCATTGTCCCATTGTACTCATCCCTTATTAGACCCATTATAGAGTACAACGCCCTATTTGGTATGTACCTCACAAGACATCTGCAAAAGCTGGAAAGGCCACAGAAATACTTCACTAAAAGAATCACAGGCCTAAAGCAGATGCCCTATACTGACTGTCTAAAAAAACTCCAGCTGTACTCTGGCATATCGTCTACTCAGAGGCAATCTCTACTTAGCATACAATGCCATGTCAAACCCTGAGCTGTTGGACATGCTCCACTTAAAGAAATCCCAACCTCTCAGAGCCACATGCTCCAGCGATCTAAACATTGCCATCACAATGAACAAAACATGCTGGAGGGATAGGTTCCTGACCCAGAGATTCCCCATACTCTGGAATAGACTGCCCATACATGTCAAGCAGAGCACCTCTTTGGCCGTCTGCAAAAGGAACCTTAACGATTGGATGGGAGATAGGAAATTCACCCAGCATTGCTGTAGTTCTTCACCTAGTTTCTTTGAAGCATCCTCAGGAAGCACCTTATACATATCATCTTCTTCAATTCTTCTTTTATGACCAATATGAAATAATGGATTAAGCCAACAGAAAAATATTTTGGAAAGGAGACAAGCCTTTTCAGACGGATTTGGCTTCTCTTCCTTGTGTACAGCTTCCATCCTGACTGCCCCAGATGGACAAAATAGGCAGTTAAGTGATTATAAGTAAATCCTGTTGTGACAAGTGCCTTTAGCTGCAGTCTTTTGCACCGACTCACTCTACTCAGGATCACGTCAGTCTCCCTGCTAGACAGGGGTCTAGGAAGTAAATATTGTGGGAAGAAATATCCAGGGAATTGTTATGGCTAGGCTTGTATAGGCCCTAGGGCCGATAGCCTAGTACCAACCTATGAACCTATGAACTGGTGTACAGCTGTGCTCATTCCTCTTTTTCAGGGTATGACACCATATGTTTATTCCACATAGGTATACATCTGGCCATTCACCTTTCTTTGGCCATTTATCCTAGTCATGCATCTTTCTACAGATGTGTCTTTGCACATCCATCCATCCACCTACAGGCATTGGCCTGTCATGCAGCAGCCTCTTGGCAGTCATGTGATCACACATCCATGTATGGAGTTTGCTGGTGAGTTACACATCTGTGGTTGCACATCTGATCATGTAGTCTGTGTAGGTGCAGTCTGAACTATACATTTTCCACAACAGCCTTCCTTGTTTATTTTATTAACCATACTTGCTGTATTTTGAACTGCACCATTAAACACTTGCAGAAGTGTTGAGCCATATTCATTTTCTCTTAGGACTTTAATCAGTGATACTTGCTTCACTTTTGTCATTGACTTCATCGCAGCTATGGTGGGCCTCATCACGTGACTAAATGATGGCACAACCATAAGGCAGAGCATCTGGTGTTTTTATTTGTTTACAAGGTAAACCCATTGGACACAAGTGCCTGTTTTCATGAGAGACCTGGAAACACTCTTTGGTTAAATAACTTGCCTAGTACCACATGGCAGGCAAATAGAAACTGAAGGAACTGGTCCCAGAATACAAACTGTAATTGTCATTTTTTTGTCATTCAAAAGCTTTCTTCACAGTTCTTCCTCTATTTTCCTTTGGACTTGTCTTGTAGAACTATCAAGATACTTGAAAAGATTTAACAGTGATCCGATATTCCCAAATATGACCTCATTTCCTTCACATTCACATGCATCAAAACCAATCCCTGCCCACGATTATCAAAAGATACTAAACTAGCTTTGCATCAAAGAGACAAAATATGGAAACTATCAGAAACATAAAAACCCTAACACACTTCTAGAGTATAAGCATCTTTGAAACTCCGCAAAAAAACTAATAATTAAAGACCGCAAAGCTGACTACTCCAAACTCCAGTCCTTGCACTTAACAAATTGCAAAACATTCTGGGACTCCGTGTCATCCATGCTGCATCCTGGCAACAAAGAAAACCCCTGCCCAGACCCCAAACTCTCCAACCTTGAAACAGCCTTCTCCTCAAACTCAAACCCTGTCGCAGTGCACCCGACAGCCTTCCACCCACTTTCCTCAAACAATCTGCAGACAGCATTGCCTGTCCCATCTCTGTTCTTATAAATAGATCCATATAAGAATCATACATCCCTTCTGTCTGGTGCCATGCTTACATCATCCCCCTCCACAAAGATGGCAAAAATACTGATACCACCAACTTCAGGCCTATTGCCATCCTTTCCCCTCTTTCTAAAATACTAGAGAAAACAATACAAGCACAACTCATGGCACACCTAACACTAAACAATCTCCTCTCCCCTACCCAACACGGCTTCCACCCTGGCCACAGCACCATGACTGCCCTTCTTTAATTTCTTGAAACCATAAACCTCTAACACGACTCAGGCAAGTTCATATCCACACTATTCCTAGATCTGTCAAAGGCCTTTGACACCATCTCACACACCCTACTTATATCCCAACTTTCCACCCTACACCTCTCTCCCACCACCATCGCCTGGTTTTCCAGCTACTTGTCCAACCGCCAACAAGCTATCCAATGGAAAATTTCAACCTCCCACTTACTTACCACACCTACAGGTGTCCCACAAGATTCTATTCTTGGCCCTCTTCGTTTCAACCTATTCATTAACAGCTTTCACCAATCCACCCCTGACTCATCTATCATCCAGTATGCAGATGACTCAACAATCATCTGCTCAGCTTTCTCCCACTCCGAGTTCCTAGCAAAAACCCAGCTAGCCTTCTCCAAAACAGAAACCTGGATGCAGTCTAACTATCTGGCACTAAATGCAAATAAAAACAAACTAATGTTTTTTTTCCCTTACCAAAAACTCCATTGACCACATTCACCATACAGAGCCAAAACAGCACTCTCCTTGAAACTGTTCCCAACACCAAGCTTCTTGGCATCATTATTGATGAAGAACTAAAATTTGGCACCCACATCCACTCCACAATCAAGAAAATCCACCAAAAGTTAGGTCTCCTCTAAAGGCACAACTGCTTCCTAAGCCCCTCTACCCACCAGACTCTTGCATCCACCTTCCTACTCCCCTCCCTTATGTATGGTGCCCCTCTTTTCACCAATCTCCATCTTGGCCTTCAGTCCAAACTTGAATCCTGCTACCACAAGATCTCCAAATTTGCAACCAATTAAAAAAACTCATCCCACCACAGCCACTCCCTTCTCACCTTCAACTGGCTTGAACTACCCAACTACCTCAGTTACCTACAACTCACAATTGCCCACAAGCTCATCTTTAAACCTGCCAACTGCCCAGCTCTCACTACTTACCGCTCACTCATATCCAAAAAACAAAATCTCCTTCAGGTCCACAAACCTGCATGACCTCCTGGCCATCTACTGCTGTCCCACTCCGTAGCTAAACAGTGGAACTCTCTCCCCACACACCTACGCAACCTACCTAACTGTACAAATTTCAAATCTCAGCTACCCTCTCATCTTTCTTCCAAATGAGAATGTCCTTGCCACACTCCAACTTAAACCCCTCCCCCCTCATTCCACCTTGCACTGACTCATCCAACTACCTCTACTATTACTTCATCCTACCCAAAACAATCCCTCCCCTACTAAAAACTATTTTTTTCTCTAATATCTATTGTACTATACTCTCCAATCTCGAATATACTATTACCCTCTCCATGCATAATATTTTCCTAATCACAAACAACACAGAAATGTATTCAGGCCGAAGCCAAGAAAACAACGCTAGTTCCTTTCGAAAATTTAATACAGCTTAGCGCCTCGGCATAATAGCCTTCAATGAACATAAATTACAAAACACACCCACTCATATAAATTACAAAACACACCCACTCATAATATTTTCCTAACCTGCTAATAGCTATATATTTTGAAATGTTAAACCTACAATTGAGTTTATAACAAAAATATTCACTTTATCTAAATGTTGAAATTTCTGTATTGAATTATGCCTGTTCATTTTTGTAAAATTGTGACAAGTCAGTTGCAAATATCATGGAGTTTATCTGTAAATGTTTAATTAGCTGTATGAACTACGTCCTTTTGTAACATGTGAAATGTAACTTGCAATTATTGTGGAGCGTTTCTCCCCGGGCCTCCACTGAAAACAGGCTCTTCTTGGCCCAGTGGAATTCCCTGGTCATCAAACTTAAATAAATAAAACATTGTGAAGCTTAATGTCTCTATCTTGTCTGGTGACTCATATACTTCATTCTTGCCACTCAAATGTCCATAACTAGAAACTTTTGCTCTGGGTCACATTCTTTCACTAGTCATGAAAGTACTTTGAATTTTGAATATTTTTCAATTAAACTTCTCTATCTTGAGAAAGAATACGTATAGGGTATTTTTATTTAAATGATGCACCCAGGGCTGCAGAAGTTATACACCTTGATCTTTAAGGCTTCCTGATTTTATTTGTGTCACAATTTATACAAAGTTTAAATACACATCCTTACTTCCTTCCATTTCTCAGCATATAATGAAGGAGTGTTTTCACTGAAGCTGATTTGCTGTGCTTGATGTCAAGGGCTTTAACTTACATTTATGTACTGCACGCATGTTGGAATATTTAACCAGTGAATATGAAGTATTATATCTGGATGCATCATCTGGGAATTTTTAGACATTTAAATAAATAATTTTATAGTGATGTGCTTAGCTTTTTTGAGTTTGCTGCTTTTTGTCCTTGCACTGTTTTCCTGTGCACCTTTGAATGTTCCTTTTGTGGGGGATGAAAGTACTTGCACCACCTGATAGCTGTAACAGGCTTTTGTATGTAATCTTATGGCTGATAGTTTGTGATATTTAATGAAATCTGCTGAAGAAATACCAATCCATATCTATTTTTTATATCCATTCTCTTTCCAGAAGTGACAGAAACCTGGTTCAAGGCTCCCGAGAGCACCCCAGCACTACCAGGTTATACCTCATACCATGCTTTTTGGCCCCACAAATTGGACCGAACCACAAAAGGAGGGGGAGTATCAATATTCGTCACAGATACCCACACCTCCAGGTTGGTGGCACAGCACAAAGCATCAGAGACTATCCATGTGCAACTAACAGTGGGTAAAACTGCCTTCCAGTTTATAGCCTGCTACAGACCACCCTCCCAAACCCAGGAACCCCACTCGGCCTTCCTGAGAACACTGGAAAATATGAAGGTCTCTCCAAACACCATTATATTGGGCGACATCAACTACCCAAACATAGACTGGGAGCATTACTCTAGCTCCAACACCCTAGCCCAAAGGTTCCTAGAATTTATAAACTCAAATGCTATGGAACAACGTGTTACCACTCCCACAAGTGGGGAAAACATACTGGACCTGATCATCACCAACATGGGGACTCTATGCTCCAGACCAGAAGTGTATCCCTCACTGGTAAGATCAGAACATAAACTAATCTCTCTGGATATTCACATCCCGACCCCACCCCCTGCCCAGAAAACCACAGTGAAAAACTTCTCTAAAGAAAATTTCACACTCCTCAAAACTGAGGTGGAATCCTTCAAAGCCCCCGGGCCTGTGGAAAATACGGCCCAGACCGCAGAATCCTTTATAAACACATTCTATGAACACCTTCAGGAATGCATGGATCATGCAATCCCAAATAAAACCAAGACCCAATCCTGCAAAGGCAGACGTCCTGTCTGGTGGACCCCAGCCATAAACAAACTATACAATAGAAGGAGGAAGCTACTACATGATAGAGCAAAATCCCAAAAAGGAAAGGCATCTCTGATCAGTATTAGCAAAAAACTACGGGCACTCATAAAATCGTCTAAGGCCAGCTTCGAGAGAAAAATTGCACAGGACACTAAGGATAATCACAAGGCTTTCTTTAGTTATGTTAGGAACCTGGGTGGGAATTCCCAGATATGCTCAGAATTAGTCCAAAATGACAAAAAATACACCGAACCCACAGACATTGCCAACATCCTAGCTGACAGGTCCAGCGCAAACTTCTCCCCACCAAAAGGGCAAATATCTATCCCAGCAGAGTGCTGCCCCCCTGACATCTCAGATGCTCAGGTAAGAGCCGCCTCTCCAAAGCAAAAACATAGCATCAATGGGACCAGACGGTGTCCCGGCTGCCCTACATGAACTCCAAGAAGAGCTAAACCCAAACATAAAACTACTGTTCAATCTCAGCCTTACTACAGGATAAGTACCCAAAGAGTGGTGTACAGCATCAGTGGTCCCTCTCCACAAAGGTGGTGCCTCAACGGATCCTGGAAACTATCGCCCCATAAGCCTGACTAGCTTGGTCTGCAAAGCTATGGAAAGGATCATCATGGACCTCATAAATAAAGATATTGGGGACCTACAGACACTGGATCCTACCCAGTTCAGCTTTGTTAAGGGCATCTCCTGCCTCTTAAACCTGGTCGATTTCTTTGAAACAGGCACCAAGGCCATTGACGAGGGGAAGGTGGTCCACACAGCCTACCTGGACCTCGCAAAAGCCTTCGATACAATACCCGACTCGGGCATTATAGATAAGCTCACCAGCTTAAATATAAACCCCTATGTCACTAGATGGGTTGCAAACTGGCTCAAGGACAGAACCCACATGGTTAGAATTGCTGGAGCCATGTCAGACTCCAAACCAGTTACAAGTGGCGTCCCACAAGGCTCAGTCCTGGGACCTCTCTTGTTCGGTATATATTTCTCGGCAGTACAGGCCAACACAGAAGGACTGTGGCTGACCAAGTTCGCAGATGACTGCAAATTGGGCGCCATAATCGACTCTCCAGCCGACACAAGCATCCTCCAAAAAGGCCTCATAGAAACAGACAACTGGTGCCAGAGCCATGGCCTCAAGCTAAACACCAAAAAGTGTATAGTCATCCCCTTTGGCAAAAACAAAGTGCCCACAAATTACCACATAGGTGGTAATCCATTAAGTACAGAAGAAGTAATTAGGGACCTGGGGACCCAAGTTGATAGCAATCTCTCATTTGACAACCACGTGGCCAAAGTGGTTAGAAAAACATTTTATATAGCCCACCTAATCATGAAGGGATTCACATCTAGATCAAGGGAGGTCATCGTGCCTCTTTGCTCATCCCTCATCAGGCCCATAATTGAGTACAATGCCCCTTTTGGGATGTACCTTACCAGACACCTGCAGCAACTGGAAAGACCCCAAAAGTACCTCACCAAGAGGATCAAAGGGCTCAAACAGATGCCATATGCTGCCCGGTTAAAGAAACTCCAGCTCTACTCAGTGGCATACCGCCTGCTCAGAGGCGATCTGTGCCTGACGTATAAAGCCATGTCCAACCCGGAATTAATGGACATGCTGCACCTCAAAAAATCCAAATCCCATCGAGCTACGTGCTCGAGAGACTTGAACCTCAGCACTGAAATAAATAGGACATGCTGGAGGGACAGATTCATAACTCAGAGGCTCCCTTCACTCTGGAATAAAATCCCAGTCCAAGTTAGGCAGAGACCCTCATTGACTGTCTTCAAGAGGAATCTTGATGAGTGGATGGGAGATCGTAGGTTTACCCCGGGTATCACTTCTGTGTCACTGTTAGACAGAGGCACAGTATAGTAACCTCGAAAAAGGGCATAGCAAAATTAATTTAAAATGGGTGGCGAAAGCCAAACACACTGTGGCTAGGCTTATAAATGCCCGAGGGCAGATAGCCTAGTGTGAACCTATGAACCTGTTTGTTACACGTCATTATTCTTGTTTTGCACTTATTTATTACCAAAAACTTGATTTTGACATTTAGGACAAGCCTCTCCCACCCATCAAAGGACAGTCTGTCATCAACATATGTACCCAAGTTCCCATTGACTGTATCAAATGTAAGAGGAATGCTATCTATATAATGATGCAAGATTTGCCAAAGGCAATTGTTGCATTTTTTGACATTGAGGGTAAGCCAATGAGTAATACATCAAGCATTTGTTTGGTCCATCCTTTGCTGGAGAATTTGACTGTCAGAATGGGATTTGATAACCTTCCTTAGACTGCAATCACCAGCAAACTTGGTTAGTTATATTCATTTGCTATCAGCTTTTATGTTACAGAAATGAATACCAAAGAGGGTCGGTCCCAGGGCAGAGCCCTGTGGGACACCACTGCTGATATTTCTCTGTCTAGAGCAAATACCCCTAACTCTAACAATATCGATTTTGTCAGCCAGCCAGTTACCAATCCAATGAACTTTGCATGTGTTAATGTTACGTTGGAAGACTTTGTCAATAATCCCAGCCTGACAGATAATGTCATAGGCATTGGCAAGGTCCAGGTAAGCATGGTGGTTGTATGTCATTGGCTTATTAACCCTTTCAGGTCGAGCAGGAATAATCTGCCTTTTATAACCCCAGACTGGTATGTATCCAGGTATATAAGACCAATGTCATCGTTTTAATTAGTTCAGCCATAATATGTTCCATAGCTTTGCAAATAATGCTAGTGAAACTAATTGGCCTGTAATTGCCAGGGTCATTAGAAGGACCATCTTTATGCAGTGGCTCCACAACTGCTATTTTCTACCCCTCAGGGACATAACCAGTGGAGAGACTCAGATTTAAGAGTTGATGGAGAGACCTTCTTAAGTAGGAATTATGATTTCCCAACATACAGCCACAGATATTGTTGGGACCCAAGGAAGTAGTGTTTTGTTTTTAATTTTGGAAGGTGCAAAAAGGACTTGGTCATAATTGACGTCAGGAGGCAGATATGAGGGGAAATGGAGGAGACAAAGTGGGGGTGGGTAGAGTGAAATGTGAAGAAATTTGTTTGCTAGAATGTTAGCAATGTCCTTGGGGTTTGTGGAGAAGGTACCAGTATTCTAGGTTACTTCCTAATAAAGATGAAGAAGATCTGATGGCTATATTTTGAAGTCATTGCAACCATAAGTTCTTAGTTCATCTTATATTTCCTAATGGTAAGTTTGAGAACCTTACCCACCAGTTTTAAATCCCTCTTATAATGATTAAGTGGATATATTTTAGTGATGGTCAGGAGCTTTTTTTATTATGGAGTTTGTTGATGTGGTAACACCACCATAGGGGTTTAGTTTTATAGCTATTATTATTATTAGAATGCTTTTTATTGAAGTTGGCTTTGTGGCTCTGTCACTCTCTGTCCCTCTGTGATTCTATCACACTCTTGCAAGACAGCAGAAAAAATGTCGAGCTTCTTATCAGCAAGGGACAGACCCACAAAAACATAACAGAACTACAGAGTGACAGAGCAGGATGCACTGTACTATGAGCAGAGACAGACAGAGACACACACACACACACACACACACACACACACACACACACACACACACACACACACACACACACACACACACACCTCCATTCATGGCACTTTCCTGCTCCAGCACACACATGTGCGCCCGAGCGTGAGCACACATACACACACACACACACACACACACACGTTTTGTTTTGAGCCTGTCAATATTGTGAAAAATGTATTAATTTGTAGTGGGTCAGTGTCTTCTGACATTTTTACGTATGTGAGATTCAGAAGAATAAATACATATTAGTCATAGCAACAGAAAATGACCACATGGCAGGAAACCTAAAGCAGGACTGCTCAGAGGATATCATAACATTTCAGTGCTGGTTTGCTAGCTAAAATAACTAAAGACGTTCAGTCCATATCGACTTACATATTAATATCAGGCTATTTCAGTTATTATTTTTATTGCTATATGCATTTTATTCAGGTGACATCAGTACGAAGTAGGCGTTTGAATGACCATCCTATATAACCGACTCATGTAAGCTTGACAATGAACACAAGCATCAGTATTTTCACAATGTAAGCATAATGAATTTACTGCCCCTTCCTGTTGTAAAATGAGCTTTGGGCAAGACATAATTCAGTTTTTGACATTGTATAAAGTTTTTTTTTTTGTTGTTTTTTTGGCACAACCCTGTTTTCAGATTTCTGAACAGAAACTATTCCAGGTCATATTGCCACGTATTTTCTGAATCTATTTATGCCTATACAGATATGAAGTCAGACAAGAGCAACGGCTGTAAAGTCACCAGTTTTAGCTGGCACATGCATAAGAGACCTGCATAGAGCCTACCTTCTAAGTGAGGGCAATTATATGATAATAAAACTAATCATAAACTAAAAAAATCCCTGTGCCATGTAGTGATCTTATTTGACATACTGTATCATGACATATATGCAAACTTCTTGTCTAAGGCATATTTGCTCCTGTTTATAAGCATGGATTAGCTTTTTCTGCATCACTTTTTTATATTATGATAGTACAGGAAAAAAAGTGGCACATGGCATTTTTCTGGAAAATGTTTGTTATTGTGCAAATGTCAACTGTTTTCTGATAGTTGTTATAATTATTAGTAACATAAGCAACAGTTAAGGATTATAGCATTATCAAAATATACTTACTGGCATTAAAACATCTGGAAAAGTTCCAGCCATACACTGTAAGTATCGAATCAGCATGCAACTTTTTATTATTAGAATGCTTTTTATTGATATCTGTCTCGCTAAGCCAGTTTCAATAAAAAGCATACTAATAATGACAGAGGGACAATATTTTAGTCTTTAAGTAAAATATTGTCCCTCTGTCATTAGTGAGACACACACACACACACACACACACACACACACAAGCAAGCTCATGTCTCGCTAATGACAAAGGAATACTATTTTACTTAAAGACTAAAAATAATGACACACACACGATAGTTTAGTCTTTAAGTGCCCCCACACCCCATGAAAATTATTTACACCAACTTCTAGACCATACTACAGTGGGGAAAGTGAAAAAAACAGTCCCTGGTGTACCACAAACTCGCACAACATGCTACCAGCTTTTTAACTACTGTTAAAAAAGCTGCTAGCTCATATTGTTAATGTTTCGAAGCTCTGCGTTTTTTCTGCTGTCTTGCTAATGACAGAGGGACAATATTTTACTTAAAGACTAAACAGTAAAAAATAAAAAGTAAAAAAATAAGGAAGAAGACTGAAAACTTTGCAAAAGAAACACAGACAAGCTGATTTCAGAAAAGCATTAAAGGTTGGTTTTGTTTATTTGTGCTAGTTCTTCTGGTACCTCATCATCACACTCTACAAAAAAATCAGCTTGTCTACGTTTCTTTTGCAGCTTTCAGTCCTCTTCCTTATTTTTTACATTTTTGAGCAACTCAATAAAAAGCATTTTTTAATTGTTTTTTATACTTGTATATCGAATGTAAATAGGGCTTCAGCCAGTTCCAGATATGTACAATACAAAATCTGTTGGGAGACAACGGGATAACAATTAATTAATGTCTTATGTACAGCTACATTTTATTACTCCTTGAAGTTCATTTCTCTCATCTTGTTATCTCTTCTCTCCCCCCTTCTTACACTTTTAGTCCGTTATTTTCACTTTGTCCTATTACTGTTTATTTTATTTCTCTTCTTACTCCTTCACCCTTTTCCTGCCTTCTTCATCTTCATTTTTTGATTACTACCTCATGTTTCCCATCAACTATTCAGAATTGATATAATCACTTAATGCGTAATGGCTGTCTGTATATAATCAGCATTGCCTGTACATATTGTCTTTGTATATAGTTTGTATATTTCTTAACAATCCTTGACATTGCCACTTTAATTGTCCTATACCATTGTTGGAGCTTTTCTCCCCAGAAATTCACTAAATAGGGGCACACACTCAGCTGGACTATCTTGGTAAATAAATACATATACATCTGATTTACGGTCGCTTACTTGTTCATTGATATGTGTAAAAACTATTTATTACACTAAGAAAAAGAAAAGGTACCCGGTGTCTAGTTCCATTTTTATTCTCACTCCTGCTACTTATTGGATTATCCACATACTTAAGTCCTTTTTAGTCATATACTTTCTGTCCAAATAGTGTATAGCTCAGATTCACCTTTTTCCTGTTGACTTGCTATCTTCAAAACTTGTCACTTCTTACTTGCACAATAAACTTTTCCAAAAATGTTCATCATATGTGCCATGCACAAGCCTGTGAGCCAGATTCAATAAAGCCTGTACTGTGTACACAGTATGTATTCAATAAAATTCTTATCACATTTTGTTGTGCTTTCTAGTCACTTAGATTGCATTAAGTGAACATGTAGTCTACACTTTGTGGTAACCATTACTGAATTCCTGCCAATATTTAAAGCTGCAAGAATATCAGTACGAAAGCTAAAATTAGAAGGGAGAAGGTGTGAGTTATGTTTGTGTTGTCTGTTTTCTCAGAAAGGTGTGCACTTAGCATACACTTAGTGTAGGCTTTATTGAGTCTGGCCCTGTGTCTTAACATTTTAACTATTCCATTTCTGAATTGACAGCTTTCTATCTAAATGTGTAATTCTGCTGCCAGGATGCAGCCTTATCTCACTTTTGATTCCGTATATGAACTATTTTTAAAATTGTGATAATTTAAGGTTTAGTGATCTTGTCAACTCTGTACAGTCTCTTCCAGTGAATTTTGTGTTACGCTTCTTTAGTTTTATTAAGCTGTACAAAAAGCCATGTATTTCATTTCCACTGCAATTAGTAGTATAAACATTTCCCGAGATTTCCATGCTTATTAACTATACAAAAACGTTGCACTTTAATAATAAAATTATATTACCTAATCTGTATAAATTGATTAAAAAATATACAATTTGTGTACAGTAAACAGTTATTGGACATAAATACACAGAAATGTAAAAATGGAATTTATTCTAAAAAACAAAAAAGCAATTTTAAATTGTATGTGATAGAAATGTAAAGAAATATAGACGCACATTGGGAATATATTTTGAACAAAAATACTATTTTATGTAATATTAGCAATCACATGAACCATGGAACAAAACTGTAGGAATGACAAATAAATTATAGACCTTATAAAACTGTTTTTAACACTGTACAGTTATTTATAAAACTGTTTTTAACACTGTACAGTTAATTGCTGGTTTTAATTTTTCATTCTGTGAGTGTCTTTGCCTTCTATATGCATGTGTGTGTGTGTGTGTGTGTATTTTAGAAGTTTATATAATATTCCAGTAACAATTGGTGCAAATGCTAATAATTCTTTCCTTTTTATAAAATATTAGATATAGCAAGAAAAAATAATAACAAGAAAATTAAAAAAAAAAAACAGACCCTAAATTTAGAGTATTTCTATTGCTCCTTCAGGAAGTCCATGATGAAAAAATGGGAATAATAAATTGGAAAATAAATAAAAAAAAATCATATTCTTGCCAAAAATAACAAATGAATAAGCAAAGGATTTTATGTTTTACACAGAATAAATATTATATTTATGGAAAACATGTACATATTGTAAATAGTTATTTAGTAGTTAACAAATGGTACCATGAAAGTACTTCCAAATATGTATGATATTTGCTTTTCTGTTATTTTGTTTTGTGACTTTTGAAGTAACAAACAGTAAAAATCTTTTGAAAAAAGAAGTTCAACTCTTTTAACATCAGGTGAGCACTGCTCAGAAAAGCATTACAACCTCTCCCAGTCCCAACACATTCTAGCATTTGTGTGAAAGTCTGACAAAACCAGTCACTTTTGCTGTTTTTTACCCATTCAATAATTACTGGACGAAGCAATACTTGGGACTGTATTGCAAAAGATTTGTTCTTGGTATAAGTCTGCTATTTACTGATACGCTTACACCGGAGTAAATCACTTACATCTTGAGCAAGTCGTTTGGAATATGGCCCTTTTTTTCTGATAAGTTGTTTATAGCATGTGTGAGTTCTAAGTACAAATCACTTGAGACATACTTGACTGGTAGTTTGTTATTAGCATAGAGGAAGGCGCATTTCTGGAGTACTGAACCAGTCATGTTAGTCTGCTAAACCCCCCAGCCTTTTCCTTCTGTGTTATGATACAGTGAGCTTTGTTAGTCTAATCTAAATAAGTCCTCAGCCAACATGGCTGTTTAGTGGATTCCAGCCTAATCAAAGACCGTAAGTATTCTGTACAGGCTAAGCAGTGCTATAAGTTATTATAATCATTTGTATTCCCTGATTGAGAATGAATACCTTTAATGTCACTTGTGAGATATCAGGCCACCTTCTTAGCATTTGTGACACAAAACATTCACATGACCCAGCAGAATGCCCATATCTATACTGCCACAATGTGCAGGTATGTACACTAGAAGATGGGAAAATGGACTGTACTGTTGAAATTTTGCCTGGCTTGTTTTAATTTGAGCAACAAATGTATCTTAGGTAACTAAAACTATAAGCAGATTTCGTACAGCTACATGTTTTACTTTTTCTGTTGCTACATCTGATACATTTATTGGGACCAATCGAGAAGGTATATTTGCTTCTAAAACTATACATTTTTCATAAGTCCTGATCATTGTACCCATATAGATCATGGATATAGGCCACAGTTAATAACAGGGCATAACACGGTGTTATTTTTGTAATAGCTGACCTAGAAGAAATGTATTTGTAGACCATACTAATAACAGGATGTTAAATGTTTTTTTTTTTAATTGCTGACCTACCGGAAATGTAATTTGATTTACAAATATATCTGGGATCAGATTTTTAAAACCAGTTGTTTCATCCAGATGAAGCTGACAGAATCTGTACTAATATAAGGCTTAAAAATGCAAGCTTGCAAATTGAAACATAACCCACAAACAGTAAATATGTTAGAAATGGTATTGTACTATAAGGGAGTACAACTGCTGTCTAGCAAATGCTCTCTCATTTTTGTGCAGGCCCCTTACATGATCAGAACAGTACGTCACAAAGAGTTAATGCAGTAAAACTAGGTCTGCTTTATGGAGGCAGACTCAAGCACTACTATTGTATGATAGAAAGTACATCCTATTACAGAGATAAATTGAATTACTTTGTCATTACAAACCAAAAATTGTTCATTCATTCATTCTTTCTTTTGATTGCATTAGTCTTTCTAGGCAAAGCCCATTTTCTGAGGGAACCAGAGGATAAAAGCTTTTTGTAACAGATATATTTTATACTAGTCCTGGCCAGCTGATAACATGTAGTAAACCAAATTGGCCAGGCTGTATACAGTAAAATAAGCAGAAACAAATAATGAACAGGTAATTGTGTCAGCCAAAATGTGCAGAAGGTTAACAGTGAAATGCTCTTTATAAGACATCTGATAAGATACATTTAACATATTTCACAGATGCGCACATAGCAGCATCCTGCTAAACACATAAGCAGAAAAAGAGACCCAGATGACAGAACGTAATTATTTAGGGCACGCATATGACTAGACATCCTGTCTTTCCTATAATTAAGCACTAACAGAGGTCTTACATTTCCTGGAAGCACTGAACATGAAGAACGGAAAAGCAAGTAACCGAAGCAGAAGTCAGTAGGATTGGAGAAAGAAGTGCTAAAAATAAAGGATGGTATTCAGTGAGGCAGACAATAGCATTACAGTCAGGAAGAAACATTAGGACTGTATTGCCATATACATTCTTTCAACAAACAGGTTAAGGATATGGATGGAATAATATTTGCAGATTTGAACCTACACTTGTGTAGCTGTACAAAAACCAGCTTAATAACATCCTGAATGTGCAATCCCTGAAACATTTAGCATCCCTGCATGACCTAGACATCCTGGATGCAGGCATCCACTAATACAATCGCTCCATATTAATTAATAGCATAGGCCTTTCCCTCTACTAGTACAGAACCACTTTCTTTAGTAAATACAGTACCTATATGTTTTACTTCTGTCAGATTAATCATATGCAACCATTTCTACATTCAGGTCATTTAAAAATAACCAGGAAATGACCGTACTGACTGACCTAACCCATACCAGCTGCACTTGCATTACCAAACAAATTAACTGCAACGCAGCCCTGGAAAATTTTATGAACATCCTTCTGTCTTTGTGGGATAAATACTTTCCACTTATTACTATGTCTGTTAAGCAAAAGCCTGCCCCATGTTCTATCTAGCCCTGATGTGAAAAATGCTAATGATGAAAAAAGTGTTTAAATCCAGATTTGAAAAATACAAATGATCTTAAAACAATGTTTTCATCATAGCCAAACCATTTACTAAACAGTCCAGAATCAAAACTAGCATATATGTAGTCTGCCTCAAAAAAAGCCAATAACTGCATGTGCATAAATGGGTAAAACTAAGTATCTGTTGCCGTGTTTCTTTTTTGGAAATAACATGTGCACTTTGTGCAGTAAGAGTGGAGGAGGGGTGGTTATTTTACGATAAACTAGCAGAATTCTCAGCTGGGTTTCACCATTGTGGTACCACCAGTATTCTGCCCTTGTTATAAAGTGTGAATGTGAAAAGCAAGCAAACATTTAGTAACAAATTTCTGGACCACCTTAGAGATGTAAGAAAAAGCAGTGTAGACAGCCCTACGGTTTTGAATAGTGCACGTAATTCTGATGCATGCTTTTTTATTCAAATCCAATAAAAACTTCAAATAACCATCAACCACAGTCTTCAAATTATAAACATAATCAACCTTCATACCACTCTAGGAAACATCAGTTGACAAATATGTATACCTCTTAAACTAAACGATTCTCAAAAATAATCCATGACATACAGTATATACTATTGTATAGTGTTATTAACTAATGTTAAGTGTTACTCTAAGCTCTTAGTTTTGGTTTAAGCAGTTGGGCTTTAGGCCCACCCCGTAGCTCTCCCTGGCCTTTCTCCCTCAGATTCTGATAAATATGGATGGACAATTTCCTACAGTTTCTCCTGCCAGTTTGGTTGATATGGGCATCCTGAGGCAGTGTAGGAACTGCCTCATGTACACGGGCAACCATCAACTACTACCACCTAGGAACACAATTTGTGAGAGATGCAATTACATTAGGAGTCCAAGCTCTCTCCCCCTCAAGCCAGTATATCTGGTACTGAAAAGGTTGTCAGCACAATCACTACACCTCAAACACCACCCACACCCACACAACACACACCTACATATGCGGAGGTCCTCCACATAAACATACCCAAAGGAGACCTCTGAGGCAAAAACACATGCGACTTCCAGAGTTCTACACACCACATACCATGCATAGTCCACACACCTGTGCCTCACAGCCACTAAGGCTTCACCATAAATCCAAAATATTAGTCATAGGAGACTCCATTCTGAGGCACACAGAGGTACCTCTCACCAGGCTGGATAAGGAGAAAGTTATGGTTAGTCGTCTGTCAGGTGCCAGAAATTAACCATATCACATATGCACTCAAGTCTTTCAACAATAGGTACTGTTATGACTCTGTCATAGTCCATGTTGGCATGAATGACTTGAAATGTACTTCTCTGGACTGTATGAAGAGAGACATAATTGAGCTCGCTGATTATGTGTCCCAGGCAGGTATGTCCCTAGCCTTAATAAGCATTCTGCCGTCACCCAGAATGATGCCTCAATACAAACAGAAAATGACTGACTTTAACAACTGGCTTAGTTTCTGGTGTCATTGCAGGGGATTCAGTACCTGACAGCCTGGGAAGATATGATCGACAGACCTCGATGCTTTGCCTGAGATGGCCTGCCTCTGTCTCACTTCAGCTTCAGGCATCTGGCAAAGACACTTGCCTCCCCCATAGTGCCCTTTTTAGAAAAAGCGAAGAGGTTAAAACTACCAACATAAAAATTTCAACAAAACCCAAATTTAAGGTCATACTGCTAAACGCTAGGAGTCTAAACATGCAACTGCACTCATTGCAAGCATTCTTAACCCTAGAAAGTGCTGACATGTGCGCAGTCACAGAAAACCAGTTCAAAGCTATGGAGAGCACTCCAGCCTTACCTGGTCACTCATCCTATCATACATTCAGACCCCAAACAGTGGGCAGCAATGCCAAAGGAGGTGGAGTTTCAATATATATTAAAGACACACACACCTCCAGGCTGGTCAAACAGTATGATGCACAGGAGACACTCCAGGTGCAGTTAACCATTGACAAGACCCCTATTCAAATCATAGCTAGCTACTGGCCCCCAAATCTGACTCAAAATGCTCAGTCCGCCTATTTGGACCTGTTCAAATCTATCAAGATTCAACCCTTTACCCATATCCTGGGTGACTTTAACTTCCAAGACATAGATTGGAAGAACTACTCATGCCAGAATACAAATGCCCATAGATTCCTTGATTTTGTCAATACAAATGCCTTGGAACAGATAGTTGATACCCCCACAAGAGGTGATAATATCTTGGACTTGGTATTAACCAACATGAGTAACCACTGCAGCATTACTATAGTATCATCCTCCCTGGTAAGATGCAACCACAAAGTGGTGACTTTTGATGTCACCATCCCCCCCAACCCCCCCCCCCTCTAGCTAGGATCACCAACCCCCCAACCCCCCCTCTAGCTAGGATCAGACATTAAAACTTCTCCAAAGCTGATCACAGCCTCCTGAGAGATGGTATAAACAGCTTCACATCCGCCTCACCCTCTGTAGGAACTGACACTAATATACAAAACTACACCAAAGCACTATACGAGCATTTATATAGATGCATGGAATCAGGAATAGCCAACAGGACTAAATCATCCTCTGCAAGGAAGAGTAAACCTGTCTGGTGGACATCTGCAATAAATAAACTCTATAACAAAAGGAAAAAATTGCTGACCAAGAAGAAGCAGATTCCCAATTGGAAGCAATGTCTCCTTAGCCTGAACAAGCAAAAAAGAGCACTAGTGAAATCCGACAAAACAAACTTCGAGTCCAAATTGGCCACATCTACTATAGGCAATCATAAGCCCTTCTTTACATATGTCCGCAACCTCAAAGAAAGTACCAGAACTGGTGGTCAAGGACACCGCATGTACAAATGCCGTAGATATAGGAAACTTGCTGGCTGAGAGATTCAGCAAAACCTTTACCCTTCTGCCCCCCATCAGTAAATCAGGACATCCCTGGTACCTGCCCCCTTCCCCTTATATCTAGGGAACAGGTCATCACTGATCTCTCAAAGTCAGAAAATACAGCCTTCATGGGACACGATAACCTCTCAGGCTGCATCCTACATGAATTCAGACAGGACCTTGCAGCCCCATCAGGCACCCTATTCAACCAAAGCCAGTAAGGCTTCATCCCAGCTGAGTGGAGGACAACTACTGTTATCCCCTTATGCAAAGGGGAGCGTCCACTGATCTGGGAAGTTATAGACCCATCAGTCTAACTAGCCTGATCTGTAAGGCCATAGAATAGATTATCATGGACCTCATTAACAAGGACATTGGCAACCTCCAAACACTTGATCCCACACAGTTTGGCTTCATCAAGGGGAGGTCATGTCTGCTAAATCTGGTTGACTTCTTTGAGACAGTCTCAAAGCCATGGACAAGGGGAAGACTGTGCACACCACCTATATTCCTCCTCAAGACCCCTTCGCTCCAGCAACAAACTTCAGCAGATGAATCACTTTTTTCCAACTACATCTTCAAACACTAGAATAATTGACCTAACTCACTAGTAACTAACTCCTCAACACTTCAGTTTAAAAGAACTTCTAAAAACGCACCTTACTAACACCTGGCTCTGCACTTGCAACTCCCTTGGATAACTTATTCCTTTCACTCTATTATAATTACTCTTACTCTACCAGCATGATCTGCCACTAATGGTAGTTTCACTTTAACTGTACATAATCATTTGAATATATCCAGTAAATGTAAACAACCATTTTAATGTAAATTACTGTTGCTCTACTTATTGAGTCTGAAACCACTATCTTGTATGTATTTGCTTTTCACTTAGCTGTATTTGTTTCTCTGTTGTATGTATTTGTTACTCTTGTAGCTTTTCTCCCTGGACCTCTGCTTAAAAAGGACCTGTGTCCAGTCGGACTTTGCCAGTAAACAAATGTAAAATTTAAAATAAACTATGTTTCTACCTTCACAGAACGAAGGATATCAGAAAATCGGATTAGATCTTTATTGCCTTTTCTTCAGTGTCTTTGTGGAGTCCAGTTTCTAAAGCTACTCTAGCCAGTTTCTAAAGCTACTCTAGCTAAATGGCTTAAGGACTGTATCACCTTTGTTTACAATAAAAAGGGTATTCACCCACCTTCTTCTTTCGGCTTTTTCTGGTTAGGGGTCACCACAGCAAATCACCTGTCTGCTCATGATTGGCAGTGGAGTTTTATGGTGTCGAGTTGCCAGCCTGGCACCCAACCTTCCACAGAAGGCACACACACACACACACACACACACACATACCTAGGGCCAGTTTAGAGTGTACAATCCACCTACAGCATGTCTTTGGGATGTGAGAGGAAACCGGAGCACCTGGAGAAAACCCACGCGACCACAGGGAGAACATGCAGACTCCACACAGAAGGCACCCCAGCCGAGAATCGAACCAGAGAACCTCTTGCTGTGAGGTGGCAATGCTAACTGCTGCACCACCGTGACCACCCACCCACCATGAACTGTAAAAGCATATTCAACGAGGGCTATAGCAACATCTGCAGTTTTTCATGTCTGAGCCTCTTTAGATGTTATTTGTGCAGCGGCTACATGGGCATCTCCTCATACCTTTATTACTCATTACAAATTGGACCAGGTCTCTAGGGGACGCACATCATTCGGCTCGATGGTGCTCAGGAGTATTCTTTCATGAGACCTCCCAAGATTCAGGTAGCTAGGGACTCTGTCCCACAGTCAAGGATTGTGAAGACTGATGACATCAGATAAAGAAGTTGTGTCTTACCATAATGTTCCATCTGTGTTGTCGATCTTCACTAATCCTTGACATTCCCACCCTCCTTCCCCCTGCCTTTAGAACTCTTAGTGGACTGAATATTCCCAAGGACTGGCTAGCTTCATAATAGGGACATAGATATGGTCTCTTATCTGTTTGTCTGTTACTGTAGTTTGCAAACTTGATCTGAGGTAATTTGGTGAGGAGCATTGTGGGTAGAGCTTAGCTCAAGAGTTTTTGGAAGGAGCATGCTGGAATAACAGTAGAGTCTGTTCTGAGGATTGGAACAGAGTCCACAGTCAAGAATTAGTGAAAATCGACAGCACAGATGGAACATTATGATAAGACATAACTTTTTTCTCTGTGTTGGCAACCTGCACTGGCACCCACTCATTTAACAATAAAGGCATTTATTTATAGGCTCATAGGCAATTCTAGGCTAGCCAATTTCCCTTTTGATGCCTGAATTAACTTGTCCCATTTAGTGTTAGATTAGACTTGCCCATCCAATGGCCAATAATTTATGTAAAACCCCTAGAGAGGATACTGGTGTCATTCAAAGAGGATCCAGTATCTATCAGCCTGGGACGACATGATCGACAAACCATGATGCTTTGCACCTCTTGCCCCTGGGATTCAGGTTACTGGCTAAGGCTCCTGCCACCCCTATAGTGCCTTTTTTTAGGCAAGATTTAAAGGACAAAACTACCACCATAATGGGTATAAGCAAGCAAAATCTGAAGGTAATGCTACTCAGTGCTAGAAGTCTAAACCTCAAGATGCACTCTCTCGAGGCTCTCCTAAAAATGGAGAACATCGATATCTGTGCAGTAACTGAGACGTGGTTCAAAGCTCCAGAGAGCACCCCTGCAATACTACAACTCATACCACACTTTTTGCCCACCAAACCAGGACCGAAACACTAAAGGTGGAGGAGTGTCCATATTCAACAAGGATATTCACACTTCCAGGCTGGTTGCTGATAACAATGCATCTGAAATTCTCCAGGTGCTAGGTAGGACTGCAATACAAATTGTAGCTTGCTACAGATCCCGCACCATGCCCCAAGATTCTCACTACACCTTTCTAAACATAATGGAAAATATTAAGATACAACCAAACACCCTAATACTGGGTGATTTCAACTACCATGCCATTAACTGGGAAAACTACTCCTGTACCAACACCTTTGCTCAGCAGTTCTTGGAATTCATAAATTCCAATACCCTAGAGCAACTAATTCATAGTCTTACCAGGGGTACCAATATTCTAGACCTGGTCATTACCAACATGGGAGATCGATGCTCCACACCAGTGGTCACCCCCTCGTTGGTCAGATCAGACCATAAGCTAATCACCCTTGACATCCACATCCCACCCCTACCCCCCTTTAAGGAAACCTCAGTAAAAAAACTTCTCCAACGCCAACTTCATGCTTCTCAAGTCAGAAGTAACAAACTTCATGACACCCATGTAGATGGGAACTGGAAGTTCAACTGCTGAATCCTACACTAAGATGCTGTACAAGCACATTCACTCGTGCATGAACCGAGCCATCCCAAATAGAACCAAGACGCTGTCCTCATATCTGGTGGTCCCCTGCCATAGCTGTACAACAGAAGGAAGAAACTGTTGCAGAAAAGAGGAAGAATCCAGGATTCAAAAAAATTCTCTCACCAGCCTCAATAGAAAGCTGAGATCCCTCATAAAATCTTCCAGAGCTAGTTAAGAAAACAAAATTGCCAAAGATTCCAAAGACAACCACAAGACATTCTATAGTTATGTCAAGAATCTAAATGACAATACTCAGATCTGCTCGGAGCTACAGCAGAATGGCACTTAATATACTAATCCCAAGGATATTGCCAATATCCAGGCAGTTTCAGTGCCAACTTCACCCCCTAAAGGGCCCATCTCAATATTGAAATAATGCCAAATTCTGGTAATCACAGTCACTCAGGTAAAAAATGCACTATCCAAAGCCAAGAATACAGCATCCATGGGACCAGATGACATCCCGGACTGTGTACTGCATGAACTACAAAATGAACTGGCACCTCACCTGTGTGTCATGTTTAATCATAGCCTCACCTCAGGCTTCATGCCCACAGAGTGGCGCACGGCTATAGTCATCCCAGTCCACAAGGGGGGATCCACTTTGGATCCCGGGAACTACCGTCCCATCAGTCTGACGAGCCTGATCTGCAAGGCCATGGAATGTATTATCATGGAATTTATAAACAAAGACATTGGCAACCTTCAAACACTGGACCCCACCTAGTTTGGATTCGTGAAAGGCCAATCTTGCCTCCTGAACCTGATCGACTTCTTCGAATCAGTCTCCAGAGCCGTGGACGAGGGTAAGGTGGTTCACACAGCCTACTTGGACCTCACCAAGGCTTTCGACACTATCCCCCACTCTGGAATCATAGATAAACTTACTAAGCTCACTAATTATAAACAAAGACATTGGCAACCTTCAAACACTGGACCCCACCCAGTTTGGATTCGTGAAAGGCCAATCTTGCCTCCTGAACCTGATCGACTTCTTCGAATCAGTCTCCAAAGCTAAATGCCAAAAAATGTATAGTTGTCCCCTAGGACCTAGGGACACAGGTGGACAGTGGTCTTACCTTTGATAACCACAGTCACAACAGTTAGAAAATCATTCTATCTGGCACACCTCATCACTAAGGGCTTTTCATCCAGAAAAAAGGAGGTCATTGTTCCACTGTACGCATCCCTCATTAGACCCATTATAGAATATTATAGCATTATAGTGCCCTGTTTGGTATGTACCTCACAAGACATCTGCAGCAACTACAAAGTCTGCAGAAATATCTCATAAAAAGAATCACAGGCCTAAAGCAGATGCCTTATGCTGACCGTCTAAAGAAACTCCAGCTGTACTCTGTCGCATATCGCCTACTCAGAGGCGATCTCTGCCTAACATACAAGGCCATGTCAAACCCAGAGTTGTTGGACATGCTACACTTAAAGAAATCCCAATCCCTCTGAGCCACACACTCCAGGCATCTTAACCTTATCATCACAATGAATAGAACATGCTGGAGGGATAGGTTCCTGACCCAGAGACTCCCCACACTCTTGAATAAACTGCCCATACATGTCAGGCAGAGCGCCTCAATGGCCCTCTTCAAGAGGAACCTTGATGAGTGGATGGGAGATAGGAAATTCACCCGGGGGATCACATCAGTAGCCCTGCTAGACAGGGGTCCAGGAAAGTAAATATTTGTGGAAAGCAATAGCCAGGGAATCGTTATAGCTAGGCTTGTATAGGCCCTAGGGCCAATAGCCTAGTACCTACCTATGAGCCTACCTTGACCTGGCCAAAGCCTTTGACACTATTCCCCACTCAGGCATAACAGATAAACTCGCTCAACTAGGTATCAGTCCATATGTTACCAGATGGGTAGCAAACTGGCTCACTGATAGAACCCACATAGTCAAAATAGGGGAAGCCACCTCAAGCACTAGACCTGTAACAAGCAGTGCACCCTAGGGTTCGGTCTTGGGGCCTCTGTTACTTGGGATATACTTTTCTGAGGTGCAGGCCAAAACCAGTT